>NC_071088.1:7443750-7746875 GCF_027358695.1 Spea bombifrons
TGCACATATTTGAGGTTGTTGGCTCCTCATCAGTCTGGTTGCAGCTTGCTGTCCGGGGGTTAATAGGGAGGAGGTTTAATTGCACCTCCCCCAACACATTAATAAGGTTTTGGTAGCCGTATAAACTGCTTTGTGTGCCCACTATGTAGGAGGTGAGAGTAGGTTCTCACCCTATTGAGAGTGTGCCTTGACGTGGCGGGTGAGCTTAATTATGCTTTGGCCAATTCATATAACCAAAACCTCTCATTTATATAATGTTTATATATTTGTTGCCAACTTTATTAGGGTAAGAAGCGCAGACAGTTTTTGTTTTTTGTATATGTGATGCACCATACAAGCAATTTGTTCAGCTTCTTCCAGCCATCGTTGATTCATAGGTCGTTAGTTTGTGTTTCTTTAGTATAGTTACAGTATTTTATCCAAATACTATGCAATGCTTGTGTCATCTACATGGGTATTGTGTACAAACCACGTTTATTGGATTCATTTACAAAGCGGAGATCATGGCTTTTTCAATAAAAATATTTAATTTTTAATTACCTTAAAAAAAAAAAAAGTCTTAATTACTTTTTTAGTTACTTTTAATTACTTTTAGAAAAATGTGTTTGGATCCCTGGCATTTTAACTCGGACATACAGTTAATCCTTTCTGTATAAGAGGAATACGACCAACAAATACTTTAGGATTTTCAAATGTTTCCTCTAAATATATTAAAAAAAATTTGCTAAAATTATTGCATGATGCCATTATTATTCAGAAAAAAAATACAGATTTTTTTTTTGGAAATACATATTCATTTTTAAACAATATAACCAAACTTTAATAATATATAAAATATATAAAATATGTAGCATAAAAGTACTTCTGTCTTCATTTTCTCTTTATTTTAACTTAGCATAGTTAAATATCAATATACAGTTGACTCAACTAGGACGCATATTATGATTGCATAATGTATCATTGTTACTAATGGCTCATTATCCTTAGGGTGGTGTTTCTGATCTGGGTGTGTGACCTAAATCTTGTGTGGGCATTGGGTGAATTACAACTGTGTGAAGTACTCACAGGCATGAGTCTGATGCCAGGGGCTTAATTGTCCCATGAGCGAGTGGTGGTGATCACGAACATACCATAGACTGTGGTCTGCATCACCTGGGTCGATTAGGTTAACTTCTGGCCCAAGCTCAGTCAATCTGTGTAACTCCACACCTTGCTTCCAAAAACTCAAGGTTGGGTTATGTAGACCTAAACCCATAGAAGATTTGGCCACATGTAGTCCACCGAGGAGGCCCATTGAGCTCATTGTGTTTTTTTAGGTTCATTCTACAACATTGAACCAGCGGATGGTTTAGAAACCGCATGTCCCATTACAGTTGGAGAAGGTCCCATTACAGTTGGAGAAGGTCCCATTACAGTTGGAGAAGGTCCCATTACAGTTGGAGAAGGTCCCATTATAGTTGGAGAAGGTCCCATTACAGTTGGAGAAGGTCCCATTACAGTTGGAGAAGGTCCCATTACAGTTGGAGAAGGCCCCATTACAGTTGGAGAAGGTCCCATTATAGTTGGAGAAGGTCCCATTACAGTTGGAGAAGGTCCCATTACAGTTGGAGAAGGTCCCATTACAGTTGGAGAAGGCCCCATTACAGTTGGAGAAGGTCCCATTACAGTTGGAGAAGGTCCAATTACAGTTGGAGAAGGCCCCATTACCGTTGGAGAAGGTCCCATTACAGTTGGAGCAGGTCCCATTACCGTTGGAGAAGGTCCCATTACAGTTGGAGAAGTTCCTTCCGCAATTGAGGAAACCTGAAATGTTTCAGTAGATTGCATTATTTCCACCTCTGATAATTTCGGTGTAATCCCGTGTTCCGGATTCCTAATGTGGCTCAATCCTATTTACAAGCCTGAGCTTGAAATTTGGTCTTGGTCATTTGATTATTATGCCAAAATCTATTATCTCTGCAAGACAATTATTAGGATGTTTTTTTCTGTTATGCAAGGATTAATTTGACCTCACAAAGGTAATAGATATTAGAGGAAGATGGACCAGGCCAGGAAATTAACCAAAATTCCCCTTACATTATTAATAGAACGCTGCTGCTTGTGTAAATCTCGTTATATCCTACAGCCTGCTGCTCAGCGTTAACAAAGTCTGATTCAAGATCGTCCTCTACATAATAATAAAAATTGGGAGGGGTACGAAACCCAGTATACCCGTGGCCTTCGATTAACCCTTTCAGTGCCAAAAAAACAACCGCCATGCTACTCATTGGTAAATTACGTGCCACAAAATTAGGAGTTTAATGACTTATGAACATATTCACAGGGAGGGAGCCATGGACATCCCGCTGGGGGATTACCGGTGACAATACTTTTCTGCACAGTATGGACAATACGCGTACTCAATATATATATATATTGAAACAATTTTATGTTTTGGGAGGGTAACATTTGTCCCGGCGCCTATAGGCAACTGCAATTTAAATATGATGATGGGTCTGCCAGCTCAATGGAGTAGTTATTGCTTATCACTTTAACAAATCTATCTTTTTTTTCTGTTTATTCTCCAGAATATTCCATGTAAAACCGCAGCGCAGGTGAACGACAGCAGTAGCAGAAACTGAAGCCTTCACAGTTTTTATTTTTTTTTAAACTATCCAAATTATGATTATTTTGGAGATAATTTAGTTCAACCCATTTTGTGACTTTTTAGATTTTATTTTTAAAATTATTAAAATCTTTTGTGCGCCTGCATGCGCAGACAGTGCTCTTGACTGTCTTGCTTCACCGACCCTTAACAATATTTGGGCTTGACCTCTAAAAGTACGCATTTCTACTTTTTTTTATATTTGTTAGCCAAAATGGCACCGCCACATACCTAATTCAATAAACCCAATCAAATAAAGCCACGGTTTTTATAGACCTTCAGTGCCTCATAAAAAAAAAGTTCATAGCTCTTGACTGCTTATTCACTTTATTCCTCTTTCATCGCTAAGCAACACCCACACAATATTGAATTACTAACATTTTTCTTTTGTCCCATTTCCTGTATTAATTTATGTCACCGTGCCCTGCTCGGGACGGAAAACTGAGGGTTATTTTCATTTATAGAAGCATTCCCTGATATGACATTTTTGCTGTCATCATTGCTAGAGAAACATTTTTTATTACAGAATAATTGGAAACATTGAACATTTTTTCTTACAATTACAAAATTATTTTAGGGTTGTGATATACTGTTTTTTGTAAATGCAATCCATTGACCAAATTGTTTTTTTTTTTTTATTATTATTATTGGCAAGTATAATGACATTAAAAAAAATACACAATTAATTTGCTGCCAAATTATGTTCTCAAAAAAAAAAAAAAATTAAACTCAATAGCAAAAAAGTCCAGAAAAAGTCCAATATGAAATGTCCAAATTATTATATTCGTTCCGATATCTCTAGATACCAGTGATTAGTCTTATAGCCAGAAACCCAAAAACGGGAAAAAAGAAACAGCTTTTTTTTTTTTTAAGCACACTTTTATTATGCACTTCTTATGCTCTTACTTGCCGATAGGCGACGGTATCTAATATTTGCCCATTGTTTGGTGGTTAGAAACAGTAGGGATCAAATACAAAGATTTCACAGGCATAAAAGTGGGAATAAAATGCAGAAAACGGCAAAGTAAAAAATATTTTGCAACAGTTACACCAAAAAGTAAAACTGTGAATGAAAAGGTGCACACGCCAGCCATTTCAAGTGACATCATATATAAACTATTTTTGTGCAGAAAACACTCAACAAAAATTAACCAGCACGTCCAACATAGTGAATCACGGTCAGAAACAGAAGCTCAAGTAACTCCTTTAACAGATGTCATTATTTCACAAGCGTGATTTCAGGAATTGCATATCTTTACGCATCACTACAGGTTATAGAGCAGTTCCATAAAAAAAGTTAATACTTAATATTTAAAATCTTTTGCCGAGTCCCAGTTTTATTGGCACAGTTATGTCTGATCTGTGTGTTCGCTGTGCACCACATATAGGTGTAATTTACTACAAGTTATGATTATAGGCAATCTTCCTTCCTTCACGTCAAGTATGTATATAGAAACAAGCTAAATATAAGTTTATTGTGAAATCAAGACTATATTTGCATTGAGTTTTTCACCATAGTCGTTGCTGGCATAGGAAGAGCTTCATTAAATAATCCCTGCCCTAGTTTCATTTGGCTTGGTTTTGGTAATGTGTTGGTAATCAGCTGTTTTGCTTATAATATCATCCTTCTGTAATTAACCGTATTCACCGATTTGAACTAATGATCTAGTCTCAGTCTCAATCACCCATTCTGACACCTCCTGATTAATGGTCTATGGAGGAACGGACTTCATTAGCATCGCCATAAAGCATCAGCTCAGTGTGGTGTTTGAGCAGGAAAGTCATCCAAAATATCACATGACTGATAACAATGGCGGCCGCCAGGTCTGCAGATAAAGGGAGTTTACTGGAACAAAATGAGATGAAACCAGGTTTTTCTCAATGCTGACCTATATTACTGGGGTTTATCCTCAAGGAGGAAAATATTTTTCACATGGGACTTCCCCTTTAATGCTCCATGAATCTTAATATCTGTACTATAAGCACTGAGCGAGCCACATGCATTATCAGCGTAGTAATTACATATGTTTCACATCACCGTTTTCTTTTTAATGTTATTTTTATTTTTTCATGTAACCTTTTAGCCCCTCTGGGCATGGAGTGTGTATCAGTTATCATGTTATCGTGTTTCTATTCTTTTTTTTTTTCCGCTTAAGTTGCGGTATTAAAATCAATTTTGATTGTTTGTTGTATTGAATGTTAGATACATTTGTAATAATAGCTGCCTAGTTGTAAATTAATCTAATGCTGGAGGCCAATTCTCAGTCTGCTAAAACAATGTAGATTCCAGGAAGTGCGTTTCAACTTCCTGTTTGTGCTGACAGTGGGATTCCAGTGTTGTCTTCTACTTTTTGTATAATCCTTTTCTGAACATCCATAGTAAACCATTAAGGAAAATGATTTTACGCATTTTGTACTGGGAAAAAAATGATCATGTGACAAAATGGGTGGGGCATGCTTGAAATGGGCGAGTCGCCATAGATATGGGCGTGGCTAGATTGCTTCCCGCCAGATTTGCGTTTTGCTGCACCTCAAAAACGGTACATTACAGCGAAATAAATGTAGGAGCAATTTGTGTCTTACCCCTCCCACATCCTCTTGACCAATGGGAGCCCTAAGCACCTGCTTAATCTGTTCATACAATAGCCCCACCCCTGAAGAGATCCGCCATTTTATCGATCGAAACAATTTAATTTTCAAATTTCCCTAGTTTGTTTGTACAGTGACAAATTTAAAAAATGCCAGCTGAAATAAGCTCATTCTATTAGTTTTTTGTCACAGATACAACAAACGTAAAAAAAAAAAGGATTTTTCGAGTCTTGAATGATTTTCCACTGACTAATTTCTTCCATTATTTAAAAAGCTGCATTTAATCGGCGCGTATAAAGCAGCGTCCGGGAATGAAATGATGATTACCTTTCGCTGGAAATTCTTAATGTGCCAAGCGTCTAATCTCTTAAAAAAACACTGGAATGGGAAATAATTGCTTTCGCTACAGATAAGTCAATGATATATCGTTGGCAGATATTAATCATAATACCTTGGGCTGCTGCCATTTTGCCCAAGGATGTTTTAAAAAAATCTCAGGTTAAGACGTGTGATAAAAATGTGTGAATCATAAAATCAAATTCACTGACATGTCACAGGTGGCTAGTGTCTTCTTCACAAATGTGCTCAACATTTATTTATTTATTTCATGAGAAATTCATTTGAATTTTGTCTAGGTTGCATATATTAGGAAAATTATCGTATAGTCCTGAATTTAGGCCGCACACCTAAATTCTGATGTTAATTTAAACAAAATGTAATAAAATAAACATTACTAGAAAGCTAAAAACAGTATTTTCTCGCCCTCACCGATTGGAGGACAGCTTAGTAACATCCTATTCTTGAAGACATATTAAGGTCAGTGGCCGACGGGTATCTGTCCAGTGGAAACTGAGAATAATTTGTCAATTTGTGATCTGAATTATGAAATAATAAAAAAAAAAATATAAAAAAAATAATAAAAAATAATAAAAAAGATTAAAAAAAATAAAAAATAAATAAAATGGAACTCATAGTTTAATAAGGGCACCAACTATTTTTCCTTAAATAAAAGCAAAATTTTATGTTACCAGGAAAAGAGATGTTATATTTTATCCGAATATATATACAAATATAAACAAAAAATCAGCATAGCAGTAGATAAATATTATAAAGTTGCGGTTTCATTGTATTCTCGAACGTATTGTTTTAAGGTAAAACGGGTTTATCTATTGTATTCTTTACATTATTATTATTATTATTATTATCTTTTGTTTGTATAGCACCAAAAATGTAGATGTTTAATGAAAATACTATAATAATACTTTTCTGATTGAGAGATAGATCGCTAGTAGCTACATAGATGGCCGGGTTCCCATTTCTAGAGCCGAGCTACCAGGCGATTCGTGACACAATCCACGCTAAGTGTTTCCAAATTCCTGCCCAACCCAAGGAAAGAAGGGTTCGCTGTGTTTGTGAAATGTTTATGTTGCCTTCCCATTACTTGCTGTTTGTGACAGAATCTTTAGGACATCAATTACCGAAGTTTAGACAACAGAGGAACTCAGAGACAGAAGCTCAACGTGTAATCGCTAAGATAAATGAACACAACCCAAATGACGTTGTGTTATGATTGTGCGCACACCATGAAAACACACACTAAGGAACAAAGAATTTAATTCAGATTTTAGCCTTTTTTTTTTTGTAGTGTAAGCAAGTGGAAACCGGCAAGTTACCGCAAAGCAGGCAAAGAATGATACATGAGCACACATTGAAGAAATTCACTGTAATGCCCGGTTAATTTGCAAATGATTAAAGAAATTGAGTGCAAAATATCCTGATTTATCCGCGGTTTTTGCCACTATAAATAATTCTATGTGTAGATGGGTGATGAACTTTTCTCCTGACGCCGGCTACTAATCAGAACCCAAGCTGCCGGCGATCGGTGGCGCATATTTTCTAAATCACTGTTTATTGAAGTGTTTACGCGCGGAAACAAGCTATCTGCTTAGAGTGATCCAACACATCTGGGTCTGAGATAGGAAGCCAGATTTTCAGAGGGGGATTTTCACCAACAGAAAGCTAATTTATGATGATTAAATGCATTCAAATCACTGCACTGGGTGCCCGTTCCTCCTCTAGGCAGTGGTGTCTTCTGGCCTAGGTCAACTAGGCTTGGACCTTGGGTGGTAGGTCGGGTGGCAGCCGGGATATGATGTCATACTCTGATGCCTAGTAGAAAGGACAGAGGGGGCAGCAGAAGGTAAATATGCAACTGGGGGTAGCTCCATCCCAATGTGCATCTAGCCCTACTTCTTACCCCAGCCACAGCCCGGGTAGAGGGGCAGCTCCGGGCCGCCAACACTGTGACGTTCCCAAGACAAGTAAAAAATGGTGTACAGTGGTCTCTGAGATGCTGTAAGCGTAAGAATGTTTCAGAAGATACACAATGTTTCCACTTTTATTTCTGTCTAGGATCGTTGAATTCCTGGCATGCTTGTAGTACGTGTCTTTCATACGCATGGTGTGCCGACTAGAGCACTGTTCCCCGCTGTAAGCATACATATGACGTCATCGACAGATCTGTGTCTTGATGAGACAGGGGTTACGTGTAAACACCGAATTGTCATCCCTACGGCTGGAAAAATCCATTCATCTGCTGAGTCAAAAAAAAAAGGATTCTTTAAACAAATATCCACACCCCGTTTATTATGCCTATCACAGTCTGGACTTTCTCAACCCTATAATATTTCACATTCCCTGACTGTGGTAACACATATATATAAAAATATATATACATATATATATATATATATATATATATATATATAATATCGATTTACTGATTATTTTTCATATCTAAAAATATATTTTTTAAGTGCATATTGTGTAGTAACGATTCAGCAATCTGCTTTATACTTTTATAATTAAATATGGTTTTTTTTATACTCACATTCTTTCCAACAAAAGCAAATCTTAACTTAGGTATATTTATATTAATACTTGCTTTATTCTTTTCCCTGATTAATCAGGGCACACCAGGCCCAGACTGGCCATCTGGCACACCCGGCAAATGCCCAGTAAGCCGCTGGCCGGCATCGCTCCATATTCCCATATAACTCCCATATACAGCCGTCAGCCGCACTTCTGTCATTGGCACCCGTCAGCTGTAAAGTTATCTCCAGTCCAGCCCTCGGATTATGTCTGCCATTGTGATGTAAATAAACTTATTATTATTATTACATTGTAGCCATATAGCTATTACAATAAGAGAATATAAAGCATTGACAATAAAAAAAAGGATAATATTCAAAATGAATTATAACAGGAAAACACATAAGACACATTGGTGAAGAAGAGGAAGGGGCCCTAGCCCTGTGAGCTTACAATCTATTTTGAGGTTTCCTGTTAAATTTGTTGATTTTAGTGAACATTAATACTTGTTAGTTGTAAACGACATAGAAGAAACCGGAGCAAAGAGGTGGGCCATACTCATTGACATCAGAGGTGTAATGGGCCGTATGAGATTGTCTTGTTCTCTCGGATATGGTTATTTTATTTTTCGAATACGTACAAATACACTTGGTGATCTGCCACGTTTTGGAATTCAAAATCCCTTTTAAAACTGATGCGTACAGCTTGTTCTGCCAGACCCGTTAAAAGAATGAAATACATTTTGTCCATGAAGTCTGAAAGAGCTGTTTCGCCATACCTCCCAACATACCAGTCGTCCGTCGAGGGTACAAATATATATGTTACCACAGTCAGGGAATGTGAAATAATCCAGACTGGGATATGGAGCTGGGTGGCTGGCCTTTACTAGGACTTTTTAGGTGAGGTTGGGACCTATTGATAGCTTTATATGATATTACACTATCATATAATATTATATGATCATATTATTATGATTATTTGGTAGAAGTGAGTATATTTCACTTACACATTTTCTGCTGTTTCTATACACATAGCAAAGACACAAGTCTACCAAGTCCAACCCCACTGCTGATCTAAGTACAGACAAAAAAACTCAATTAAGCAATTTTTTTTTTAGTTTTTTTTAACCATATTCCAATTTTTTTCAAATTTATTTCTAAATTACAGCCATGTACCAGGATAACAGATTGCCACAGTCCACCCCCCCCATGATTAGATCAGGAAGGGTGAGAAGACCCTTGCTCGTAAAACAAAACATTAAACAGGGAAGAAAATATATTGAATGAACAACTCTAAACATGAAGCAAAAGTAAACATTTCAGTTATTGACCCTTCTGTCTTCATCTTTTGCTTTATAACATGAATTTGCTTTTACTGCCCTCTGCTGGACAATTGCTAGTAATGCTCATTCAAAAAGCATGTTTGAGTTTTTTACATTTAACATTTGGTGAGGTCACTAATCTTTCTTTTTTGTTTGTTTTCCACCATCAGGAGGTAATTTAAGATATTAAATATTTCCAAATTCATGGCATCTGTTTTGACTGCTACGCAGATGTGAAAGAAAAATAGCCGGACTGAAAGACTTTGTCTCATGCGACGTACCCAATGCCAGTGTTTCTGCAAATGACATTGTATACCCTTTGTGTACAGCTGGCAAAAGTTTTTTTTTGTTTGTTTTTGTTTGAGTGATATAGCCAAATGGTAGAGAGCAGGTAATAGGTATAACATTATATAACATAATAACTTTATAAATGTAAATTATTATAATATAATTTATTTTCTTATGTATGAAATTTTATAATAAATTAGTAAAAAAAAAAGGTTAAGTAAAACAGTATTTCGATATTCACAAAAAGTCATAATTTGTCTACAAGTTACAACATATAGACGGGCCAATATCTGTCAAATAAAAACGTTTTTTTTTTTTTAAATTACCAAAAACGGTTCCATGTTAAAATAATTACTGTGAAGATCTGGTCTGAACATAGAAGGGTTAACAATAACCAGACTGGTTCTCTAAAGTGACGCCTCTAAAGTGTGCTCTCTGCAATTCTAGAAAAATCTAAGATAATTGAAGAAATCGAAACACCGATCGCAATGAGCTGGGCATTCCTCTCGTATGATGGAAAAAAATCCAGCTCTACTTGGTATAAAAAGACTTTTGCTTTTTCTTTGAAGCATAGTTCTTTATTCATTGTATTCATGACGAGTAGGCTATACTCCATCCATGGCCATAATCCTGAGATTTTAGTTCTTTAAAAAGGAATTTCAATTTACATCAGTTTTTTTGCCAAAAATGTGATATTCATAGCTATGAAGATCATGCTCATGGCAATGCGAGGAGCTAAGAATCTGCTATGAGTTAAAAATAAACCACTTGACATGAGCTGTCGGGTCACCTTATGTCTCCTTCTCGGTATTCTGGGCCTCTGCTTCTAGTTTGCAGGGTTATACAACAGGTAGGAAAAGTTTTACGCGTGAGCCTCGGCCCTGAGACGTCATCTTTGTAGGCAGGACACATGCACAACTAGGAACCGAGGGTGCTCCTTCTTCTGGGCAGTGGGGGGGGGACTATGTCCAAGTAGGGGAAGGGCTGGTCCTACTTTAGTGGGTGTGGAGTGGGAGGGAAGTGGGCAGGAAGTTGGTGTAGAGTAGGAGTGGCCAAAGGCACAAAAAATAAAAAACTGACCTGGAGGTCCAGGGAAGCGCGGCTTCACCAGAAAACCTTGGGTCAAACCTAGAGAGTTCCCAGGTATGGGCACATGGAGCCTTTAGTTGGCGTTGATGTATTGTTACATAGGTCGGAGGACTCTTTGGACGGCTCTGGTACTTACTGCTGGTTATTGGCGGCAATCAATCTCTTCTTCCTTTGTCGCTTGGGAGAGCTAAGGGGGACAAGCGCTGTGAGGGTCTTTCACATACTTAACTATAAAATAAAAGACTAAGGCCACCAACTCACAACCAGGGTATACTACTAGAGGTAACTAAGGCCCAAAACAGTCAATTCAAACAACTATAGAAAAAAAAAGAAATCTAAAACTTAACCTCTATTACCGTATTTGCTCGATTATAAGACGACCCTGATTATAAGACGACCCCCCAAAATCTGAATATTAACTTAGGAAAAAAAGAAAAAGCCTGAATATAAGACGACCCTAAAGGAAAAACGGTATGCCTTTTGACCCCCTATGTGCCACTCTGCCTCCAGAAATGCCTTATACCCCTATATCCCATTCTGGCATTTAGGGGGTTAAAATGCATATTATGGGGCAGAGTGGCATATAGGGAGGTATAAGGCATTTCAGGAGGCAGAGTGCACTATTAAATGCCCCCTTAACGCCACTCTGCCTCCTGAAATGCCTTATACCTCCCTATATGCCACTCTGCCCCATAATATGCCTTTTAACCCCCTAAGTGCCAGAGTGGCATATAGGGGTGTAAGGCATTCCAGAAATGCCCTACACACACACACACACACACACACACACTTACTTACTTACCGGTGCTTCCAATTTCCTGCTGTTTTGCCGGGGCAGCGGGTTGACGTCTCATTCCGCGGCAGCCGGAAGGAGGTGGAGTTGGCAGCGGGGGTTTGTATGCGTCCGTCGCAAATACCTTCCCCGGCTGTCAGAGAACAGGAACTCTGGAACTCTGGTCTCTGACAGTCGGGGAAGGTATTTGCGACGGACGCATACAAACCCCCGCTGCCAACTTCACCTCCGGAAGCACCGGTAAGTGTGTGGGGGGGGGGGGGCGACGACAGGAGGATCCAGGTCCCCTGCAGCGGTGCGGGGGATCTGGATCTTAGTCTCCTAATCAGACCTCTATTTGAGGTCTGATTAGAAGACGACCCCGATTATAAGACGAGGGGTATTTTTCAGAGCATTTGCTCTGAAAAAAACCTCGTCTTATAATCGAGCAAATACGGTAATAACAAAATAAAATAAAAAAATAATAGATGGGAAGTGTAACAAGTGTCCACACTATTACGGGGTGGTCCCAGGAAATAGAGGCTAAATATTCTACTCTACTCTGACCGGGAGCAAAAATAACCCAACACGTTTCACGCGTTTCATACTTGACTGCCTACTCACGTTGGACATCCTCCTCAACTGGTCATGTCTGCATTGTTTACAATAGACATATAGATGTTTGCCATGTATGTATATGATGTTTTCACCCTATTTCCTACCAAATCAGACGCGCATCTATCACACAGACATAGAATTTGGCCGTAGATAAGACCCATTCGGCCCGTCTAGTCTGACATAAAAACTCAGACCTTCATCAGTAGTTGGTCTCATTTTAGATTCAGGAGCCGTATGTCTATCCCATGTATGTTTAAATTCCCTTACTGTACTAACCTCTACCAATTCTGCTGGGAAGCTATTCCATTTATCAGCCACAAAGCAAAACTTCCCTTCTGTACCAAGTAAGCTTCAGCTCTTGAATCCGAGTGGTTCAGTGAACAGTGGAGGACCTTGTGACTGTCAGCTGCAGAGTTTCCAGGATGTGGCTTTGTATCAGACCTGGCCCTGGTCTTTTAAGGCCAGAGACCCCTGTTTGCTTTTTGGAGAGATGAGTTGACCAAAAAGTGAAAGCAAGCTTAATATGGAAATGTCATGTTGAGAACATTGGTGAAGGTTTTCGCGCATCTCTAGGAAAAGTTGCCCTTCAATCTCAATCTCCGTTGGTCTAGCATTGGAGCAACTGGCCTGCTGTTAAGATCGCTAGTGGCCCAGGGCAAACTTTGCCTCCAATACCCCCCTCCCAGGATTCAGTGACGTATTCTGACCTAGGTTTATTAACACTATGCAGGTCTGTGTCGCATTGACACATTAGTTCACTTCCGCCTGGCACCATGTCCTTCAAAGACAAGGCACTGGGATGTCATGCCATATCCCAACAGTACGGAGGGTGGCGTAAAAGTGGCAGCTGGCGGCCCTGCTGTGGTTTAGATGTTAGGCTAGTTACTAAGCGCAACTGGCCTACCGTACTATGTGACCCATCAAATTGTCACCACTTCCAAACTTTTATGTCATGCAGGAGAACATACTGGGGATTTCATCTGGAAAATGTTTTTCCAGATTTTTCCATATTTATGATGAAATGCATGTTCAACTGTCCCAAAATTAGACTTGTGCATTCGTCTTCGGGCGAACATGAAAACGAGCACGAAGAGGCCGTTTTTTTGTTCGTTCCGAAGGAACGTAGAACAGAATACAGTGCCGGCAAACCGTAGGCGAAGACGAAGACTCACAATCACGAAGAATCGAAGATTCTTCGTGATCGTCTTCGTTTTTGCCGCGCAACCGCCAAAATTTCAAACAGGAGTGAGCTGATCCTCGTCTGTCCAATCAGCTCACTCTTGTGACGTAACGCTAAGGGTCTCGTCCAATGCCTGTGCTGCTGTTTTTTGAATTCTGAAGGCGCCTTTATAAGACCAGAGCTTGCCTGAGAGATCCATTCATTTTTCGCTGTGACTGCTTTGGCAACACTGCTGTGCTGCATCCGAGCGTTACAGAGAGAGATTGTTCTGTTCTGTGTGAGACTGGTAAGCCTTAGCCTGCCATTTCTCACTGTGTACTTCATCCTCACTTCAGTGCTACTTAATTAATATATTTAATAATAATAATTTGATTAATTTAATTTTTTTAAAATTAATTTGTCATCAACTTTAGTGTAAGTGCTGTTGAGTTGACAGTGCACCCAGTGCCTCAGTGGCACTGGGGTGCCCTTGCCCTGGGCTGGCACTAGTGCCTATTGCCTGTCCTGCTTAAATAAATTAAATAGAATTTATAAATTACAATTTAATAGAATCTATAATTTAATAGTTCATTATAATATTATATATATATATATATTTGTCAGTCATATATATATATATACTATAGTATACTAGTGTAGAGTGTACTGTAGACATTCATCTACTAGTGTCTAATTTAAAATCAGTAATATTAATTAATATAATTAATAATTGAATTCATTATAAAATATATATATTTGTCAGTTATAGTTAGTAATAGTATACTAGTGTAGAGTGTACTGTAGACATTCAGAACATCTACTAGTGTCTAATCTAAAATCAGTAATATCAATAATTCTCTAATTCTTTCTTATCTTAATACTTAATTAAATTAGCTATAAATAAAAGTAATAATATTAATTAATTACTACTAGCGTATAGTTCAGCTAATCTTATTAGTACTGGTGCTGCAGCTCTATAGTTTGTGCTTTGTTTTAGCAACAGTAAGAGACCAAGTCAATTTTTCTTAATTAATCTTTCATTTTATTTCATTTGTTTTGCTCACCTCAGTCCATCAGTGAAGTGAACTTGTTGGGCTAGTGAGTGCAGCCGCATAAGTGCTGTGTTTTTTTTTGATCAGCAAGCAGTGACGTTAACTGTTTTGCAAAGATTTTCTCATTTATTTTACATTTTATTTCAATTTTATTAAAAGTACCCTTAGTGTTTTGCTCACCTCAGTCCATCAGTGAAGTGAACTTGTTGGGCTAGTGAGTGCAGCAAGCAGTGAAGATAACTGTTTTGCTGTGACATTTTATTTTATTTCTAATTCTTTTCAAGAAAAATTGACTGTGACGAGCTGTACTAAGCAAAGCTTCAAGCTACTAGCTGTAGTACTAAAATAATTCTAATCTTCTTTAATCTTAATCTATAATATATTATAAATAATAATATTCTAATTCATAATCTATAATATAAGTAATTCTAATTCTAAATTCTAATTCATAATCTATATTCTTCTATCTATAATACATAATATATAAGTAAATTAGTTCTAATCTATTAATATTATATAACTTAATATTAATTAATAAATCATATACTGAATCTGATTTAACCTCACTTTAGCTTAGTGGGTTTGAGAGCGTCTGCCTAGAGGTAGACTTATAGTAAGGAAATATAGCTTTAGGCTAGCATAGTAGTAGGCTAAGCTCTTAGGCCCGTGTAAATTCAAATTAAAAATAAAATACTGCTAGTTATTAAATAGTTAATCTTGAGTTAATAATTTAAATAACTTTAGGATTTTGGCAGATTGCACACAGCACAGTGCAGTAGTGCATAGTTTTACTTTTTAAGCAGTAGCACTGAAGAGAACTTCCTCTAATTTTTTTGTCTTTAATTCGTTTTTCCTTTTTTTTATTTTTATTTTTTTATTTTTTTTTTATAGTTTTTTAAACACTACACTACACTACACTACACTACACTACACTACACACACAACACAAAATTTGAAATGGATCCTCCTTTTGGGACTAAGGAGGGACAAGCTCCATCTACCACCACCACCACCACCACCAGCACCACCACCAGCACCACCACCAGTTCTAAGATGCAGCCTTTGCGTCAGTCTAGTCGGCCAAGTAGGCCAAGCTCTCGCTTATCATTTGGGGAAGCATTGCTTGAAGGATCATCAAGTAAAGGAAAGGCACCAAAAGCAGGCAGTAGTAGTGCGGCTAGGCCCACAAGCTCTATGGTTTTTTACGGAAAGCCTAAAGCACCAGAAGCACGTTCAAAGTTAAAGGGTAGCACAAGTAGTACCAGCCCAGTGACTAAAAAGAAGTGCCTTTTGCCCCAAGCAGCATCTTCCCCATCCACCAGCAGCATGCAAGGTACCAAGCAGAGCCAAATTAGCAGCAAGACTCAGAGGGGTCCCAAACCAAAGCGATCTCATTCCTTTGTAGGGAAAACCACCACCACCACCCCCACCTCTACCGCCTCTACCACCACTAGTGCTGCGCCTACTGTTCCCACTGGTACCGCCACGCCATGTCCTCCTAGTACCTCTAGCAAGCCACCAAGTCCTTACAAAATTTTTGTAAAGACAGTTAGAGAGAGGGCTACACATAGTGGAACTCCACCTAGCGAGGTAGCAGAGGAGCCTGAGACTGAGAGGCCAAGTGCAGAGTCTATTCTTCCTGCTCGCACTACTACTAGTCACGAGTCTCACGACGATATCAGTCTTAGCTCCAGCCTAGCAGGAATTCCATTCGATCTGGCTAATGAAGAGCTAGACTATGAGCCAGAGGAAGTAGAGGAGATGAGTGGTCAGGAATCAGATTCCTCAGGGAGCAGTGTCCAAATGACTAGTGCACAATTTTCCCCTGAGCCTCCACCTTCTCCGCTACGATCATCACCATCACCACCACCAGCAGCAGCAGCAAAACCTAGCAAATCTAAAGCAATTAGCAGTCCCACTATGGCCAGTACTGTTACCACCAGTCCCACCACCACTAGTTCTGCCTCTGTTCATCCACCCCGAGCAGTAAGAGCAGCACCCAAGGCACACTCCAAGGCTATGCGCGCCCCAATTTGGGAGCACTTTGAAAATGTTGAAGAAGGGCGCTATGGAAAGTGCAAACATTGTGGGAAGCTAATAAGCAGAGGGAAAGTGTCTGGCCATTTTACCAGTGCTAGCATGAAGCATCACCTCAGCACTCAACACAACGCTGTGCTATTGGGGAAAGATGCAGAGGTAAAACTTAGTGCAGGCAGCATAGCTGGTGGCCGTGGAAAAACCCCAACAGCTTCTTCTTCTGAGCCAATAGCAGCAGCAGCAGCAGCAGCAGCAACTAGTGCTGGCAGCCAGAGACCAAGGCAGGTTGGAGCACTGCATGCCCAGCCCACCCTGGAAGAATTTGGGGCATTCCACTCCAAGAGAACGATGCCCAAACAGCAGGCCAATAAAGTAACGCGACTTATTGGTCAGTTCATTGCTGTTGGAGGGGCATCCTTCTCCATGATTGAAGGGGAGCCTTTCAAACAATTGATGGCGGCTGTGGCTCCACAATACACAGTTCCGTCACGTTCCACTTTCAGCAGGAACATTGTCCCCTCGCTGTATCGGTCCTGTGTTGCAGCAGTGAAAGAGGAGCTTTCCAAGGCTGCTGGTCAGTGTGTTCATTTCACTACAGATTTGTGGAGTGCACCTAGCGCCCAGCATGCCTTTCTTTCTTTGACAGCACACTGGTGGCAGCCCGGTGTGTCTAAGGAAGTTGCTGCAGCAGGCTACCGATCATTCCTTCTCCATGCAGAAGTGATGGATGAAAAGCACACTTCCCAAAATATTCTGCATGCGATTAGGAAAATGTTTAGCCTTTGGGTGGGAGCAGAGGCGGGCACCAATGTTGAAGTTGGTTTTGTGGTAACTGACGGAGGTGCCAATATGGTGAAAGCGCTGCGAGATGGTCATATTGTTGGTGTGCGCTGTGCAGCCCACATCATCCATCTTGTAGTGAAGGCAGCAATGTCAGAAGGAACTAATGTGGCAGCAGTAGTTCTGTCCCGCTGCAGAAAGATCGCTGGGCACTTTCACCATAGTGTTAAGGCTAGCCAACTTTTGAGGGAAGAGCAAGAGAGGTCAGGTCTTCCCGTACACTGCCTACGTCAGGATGTCAGTACACGGTGGAACTCCACGTTAGACATGCTAGAGAGGATTTTGGAGCAGCAGAGGGCAATCCATAATCTTGCCTCAGAGCACAATATTGGGATTACCTCTCCATTGAATAGGGAGGATTGGACAGTGATCGCCCAGCTAGTGGCAGTCCTTAAACCATTCAGGGATGCCACAGAAAATTTAAGCTCAAACACTGCCAGTCTGGCCCAGGTAATCCCAGTGTTCTCCCATCTAGGCAGCAAGATGGATGTGTTCCTTGGAAACCGTGAGGCTGTTCAAGGTGGCACTCTACATCCTGACGTAGCAGCCATAGTCAGGAAGCTGAAGGATCTGCTAAAAGTACACCTTCGCAAGCGAATGGAAGAGAGTCCCGAAATGATGCTAGCGTGCCTTTGTGATCCAAGAATTAAGGGAAAGCTAGCTTTGAAATTCAATGTTCTCAGTAGCTACCGGGAGCAATTGGTCAACAAGGTGCGTGACTGGCAGCGTAAAATGGGAATGCTGTCCGAGGAGGGTGAGGTGCAGGAGGAGGAAGAGATGATGTGGTCTGCTACCCCTAGCAGCAGCATCAGCAGCAGTGCCACAAGCAGTACAACACAGCTGAGTGGAGCAGCTGCGTTTTGGGAAGAGGCACTTGGGAGTATAGTTGGACCATCTGACAGAGCTAGCAGCAGAAAGGAGAGTAGTGCTGCTGAAATGGTCAAACTTTACCTCTGTGAAGTTCCTTCTGCTCCTAATGTTGATCCTCTTAGCTACTGGGATGAAAAGAAGAGTGTGTGGCCTGCACTCTCATGGGTTGCGCAGCAGCTTCTATCATGTCCGCCAACCACTGTTCAAAGTGAGCGCGTGTTTTCTATGACTGGAAACATACTGAGTCCACAGCGCTCACGCATGGCACCTCATCTCATGGAGCAGATTGCCTTTCTTAAATTCAATCTGCCCAAATTGGGTTACCCAGCTCTTAGCTTGGAAAGTTAAATTTTTTCTCTCTAATGTTTAAGGTAGTTTCTCCCCCTGGTTGCACTTGCTGCGGTGTGGCAATGCCTGCTGCCTCCGCTGGTGTAGCCAATTTACGCTAGGGCCTAGTGTCTGAGCTCTGTAAGTCCGCTCCCAAACGCCTAGGACTGACAGTCTTTGGATGCTTTGCCCTGGGGTGAAACAGGTGAGTGGGTCGTCAATTGCCCACTCATTCACCTTTTTCCGTTTCCAACGCTGCTGCTGGTGGTGGTGCCAGTATCTTTTGCCAGTTCGCTTCCTGGCTGAAATCATGCCTCAGATGTCCCTAATGGAAAGGGTAGTTTCTCCCCCCTGGTTGCACTTGCTGCGGTGTGGCAACGCCTGCTACCTCCGCCGGTGTAGCTAGCTTATGCTAGGGCCTTGTGTCTGAGTTCTGTAGGTCTGCTCCCAAACGCCAAGGACTGACAGTGCTTGGATGCTTTGCCCTGGGGTGAAACAGGTGAGCGGGTCGTCAATTGCCCACTCATTCGCCTTTCCCAATTCTGCTGCTGCTGGTGGTGGTGCCAGTGTCTCTCTTCAATGCCAGTTCGCTTCCTGGCTAGTGTCATGCCTTAAATGTCCCTAATGGAGAGGGTAGTTTCTCCCCCCTGGTTGCACTTGCTGCGGTGTGGCAACGCCTGCTACCTCCGCCAATGTAGCCAGCTTACGCTAGGGCCTTGTGTCTGAGTTCTGGAAGTCCGCTCCCAAACGCCAAGGACTGACAGTGTTTGGATGCTTTGCCCTGGGGTGAAACAGGTGAGCGGGTCGTCAATTGCCCACTCATTCGCCTTTTCCAATGCTGCTGCTGCTGCTGCTGCTGGTGGTGGTGCCAGTGTCTCTTCTCTGCCAGTTCGCTTCCTGGCTAGTGTCATGCCTCAAATGTCCCTTATGGTAAGGGCAGTTTCTCCCCCCTGGTTGCACTTGCTGCGGTGTGGCAACGCCTGCTACCTCCGCCGGTGTAGCCAGCTTACGCTAGGGCCTTGTGTCTGAGTTCTGGAAGTCCGCTCCCAAACGCCAAGGACTGACAGTGTTTGGATGCTTTGCCCTGGGGTGAAACAGGTGAGCGGGTCGTCAATTGCCCACTCATTTGCCTTTTCCAATGCTGCTGCTGCTGCTGCTGCTGCTGGTGGTGCCAGCATCTCTTCTCTGCCAGTTCGCTTCCTGGCTAGTGTCATGCCTTAATTGTCCCTTATGGTAAGGGCAGTTTCTCCCCCCTGGTTGCACTTGCTGCGGTGTGGCAACGCCTGCTACCTCCGCCAATGTAGCCAGCTTACGCTAGGGCCTTGTGTCTGAGCTCTGGAAGTCCGCTCCCAAACGCCAAGGACTGACAGTGTTTGGATGCTTTGCTCTGGGGTGAAACAGGTGAGCGGGTCGCCAATTGCCCACTCATTCGCCTTTCCCAATTCTGCTGCTGCTGCTGGTGGTGGTGCCAGTGTCTCTTCGATGCCAGTTCGCTTCCTGGCTAGAGTCATGCCCAAAATGTCCCTAGTGGTAAGGGCAGTTTCTCCCCTCTGGCTGCGTCTGTCTGCGGTGTGGCAACGCCTGCTACCTCCGCCGGAGTGGCCAGCTTACGCTAGGGCCTAGTGTCTGAGCTCTGGAAGTCTGCTGCCAAACGTCTAAGACTGACAGTGTTTGGGTGCTTTGCCCTGGGGTGAAACAGGTGAGTGGGTCGCCAATTGCCCACTCATTCGCCTTTCCCATTTTTCAATGCTGCTGCTGGTGGTGGTGGTGGTGCCAGCATCTCTTCTCTGCCAGTTCGCTTCCTGGCTAGAGTCATGCCCAAAATGTCCCTAGTGGTAAGGGCAGTTTCTCCCCTCTGGCTGCGTCTGTTTGCGGTGTGGCAACGCCTGCTACCTCCGCCGGAGTGGCCAGCTTTCGCTAGGGCCTTGTGTCTGAGCTCTGGAAGTCTGCTGCCAAACGTCTAAGACTGACAGTGTTTGGGTGCTTTGCCCTGGGGTGAAACAGGTGAGTGGGTCGCCAATTGCCCACTCATTCGCCTTTCCCAATTCTGCTGCTGCTGCTGGTGGTGGTGCCAGTGTCTCTTCGATGCCAGTTCGCTTCCTGGCTAGTGTCATGAATCAAATGTCCCTAATGGTAAGGGCAGTTTCTCCCCCCTGGCTGCCTCTGTCTGCGGTGTGGCAACGCCTGCTACCTCCGCCGGAGTGGCCAGCTTACGCTAGGGCCTTGTGTCTGAGCTCTGGAAGTCTGCTGCCAAACGTTTAAGACTGACAGTGTTTGGGTGCTTTGCCCTGGGGTGAAACAGGTGAGCGGGTCGCCAATTGCCCTCTCATTCGCCTTTCCAATTTTTCAATGCTGCTGGTGGTGGTGGTGGTGGTGGTGGTGCCAGCATCTCTTCTCTGCCAGTTCGCTTCCTGGCTAGAGTCATGCCCAAAATGTCCCTAATTGTAAGGGCAGTTTCTCCCCCCTGGCTGCCTCTGTCTGCGGTGTGGCAACGCCTGCTACCTCCGCCGGAGTGGCCAGCTTACGCTAGGGCCTTGTGTCTGAGCTCTGGAAGTCTGCTGCCAAACGTCTAAGACTGACAGTGTTTGGGTGCTTTGCCCTGGGGTGAAACAGGTGAGTGGGTCGCCAATTGCCCACTCATTCGCCTTTTCAATGCTGCTGCTGGTGGTGGTGCCAGCATCTCTTCTCTGCCAGTTCGCTTCCTGGCTAGAGTCATGCCCAAAATGTCCCTAATGGTAAGGGCAGTTTCTCCCCCCTGGCTGCCTCTGTTTGCGGTGTGGCAACGCCTGCTACCTCCGCCGGAGTGGCCAGCTTACGCTAGGGCCTTGTGTCTGAGCTCTGGAAGTCTGCTGCCAAACGTCTAAGACTGACAGTGTTTGGGTGCTTTGCCCTGGGGTGAAACAGGTGAGCGGGTCGCCAATTGCCCACTCATTTGCCTTTCCCATTTCCTTTTCCATTTCATTATTTTCCTTCTGATACACAACCAACCAAACATAACACACACAATAACACATATAACACATATAACACACAGTGACATCACACATAACACACATACACACACACTTACAATGCACAAAACACAAGGACGTTTTCCTTGTTATTTGCCCTGGCCTTCACTCACTAATAGCATTACATTAACACTATAACTCACACTTCACCCTATAACATTTTTCCATCCACATACCTGCCAACAGACCCAACTTTTTCAGGGACAGTCCTGCTTTTTTCCAGTCCTGTCCCATCTAATTTAGCTAAACTAGGTATGCAAAATGCAAATACACATAGGTAGTTATAGCTCGGTAGGTAACGCTACTATAAACATTTAATAAATATAATCAAGTACTAAATAATAAATCTAACTTTAAAATACATTTAAATAAACCCCTATTTTTTTTTTAAAAAAAAAACATTAAAATTAAATTATTATTATTTAGACATAATCCATCTTTAACCAAACCAGTGCACTGCTACTAATCTTAAACATAACCGTACATTAACCCTAAGCTATTTTTTAGTTCTTGTCCAACATTTTTCCATCAGCATACCTGCCAACACACCCAAGATTTTGGTGGACAGTCCTGCTATTTTCCAGTCCTGTCCAATAAGTAAGTTGGGTTGTTGCAAAGTATGCCATTGTAAATAGGTAGCAAATGTTAGGCATGTAAAGTGGTCCAAAATCAATTTAAAAATGTAAAATATTCCCTATTCTTTTATTAAACATCTATGGACAGTACACCTCGGTATGTGTGTGCAACTCTATTGGTCGTTTCGGCAGGGGGCTCGCCTGCCATCAACGAATGAAGTGCATTCTGCAGTTCTGCAATTCACTCGTTGATGCCAGACCAGCCCCCTGCCGAAACGACCAATAGAGCTGCACACACGTACCTTCACGGCAGCTGCTGCTGCTGTGATGTGTTATTAACCCCGTATTAACCCCTGCTAGGCAACCAGGAGGAAAACGAAGATTAAACGAGCACGAAGAATGTCCGCGAATATTCGCCCGAAGAGAAGACAGGAACGGGCGAATATTCGCGGAATACGAAGATTTTTTTTTCCCCGAAGACGAACACGAAGACGAACACGAAGAGCCCCCTGGTGCCCAAGTCTACCCAAAATGCGCATTATGACAAAACACTGTGGACCAGTTTTATGAAATAACCTATAAAGGACACAGACCCGTCACAGAAAGTAGGCTGACGTTAGCAGCATGTAGAAAGTCCTTGATACTATTGCAGATACAAGGTTAATAGGGCAGGGGAAAAATCAGGATTTTAGAGATTATTCCGAGATTTAGTTCTCTCTTCTGTGATTACTTTCGATATGAAATTCCTTACTCACAGACCCGAGGATCCCCACACACCTGCGCTATGTAAGCTGCGTTAGTGGAACTCAGCTGTGGCGATAATCTACTTCCAAATCAAGATGATGAGTTTCAGATGTATCTCATACCTACTCCCAGATGGGGAATAAACCCGTGGCAAGACGCATACAGCCCTTATGCCCTTTCGTTTACCCCATAGTTACTGGCTTTTTAGTCTTCTCCATTCCAAACAGAAAAAATAGTAGTTGTTAATAATTTGATGTCCTTCCCCAAAAATGATGGGTTGATGTATTTAGAATATTTGGTAAGATAAGAGGCTCGTTATTCCAGTAGAACAATAAAGTCTACCTGGGACATTGGGTAGCCTATCCTGGGATATTGGATGCAATGATTGTTCACTTGTAGGATTATGTTTTCAAAAACTTTTTTTTCTTGTTTTTTTTATTTTTGGGCTTAGTGTTCCGATTTTTACGTGTTGAACATTCCGTCTCAAAGACTTCGTCCTGCATAATAAAAGAACAAACTCAGGTAGATACTCCGGTAAGAAGGATTGAGTTAATAGAATGTCTTTCTTGCAGGAAAACCTCACCGAAGTTGGCTCTTTGTCATTTATAGTACAGTTATTGGGTGGAAATGTTAAACTCTCTTGCGAACTCACAATTTAGGTTTTAAGCCACTGCCTACTAAGGCTTTATGGGGTGTTTTATTTGTAATTACACAGTGTTCAGGGCATCTAAAGTAACAAGCATGTTAGAAGAATATACCCATTGATGGAATTCTTTTGGTGCTCTGTTTTGTGTTTTAATTAATTATTTTTCTGTTAATACATTTTGGAAGAGACAGGAGAGTATACATTCTGCGTTGTGTTGACATCTGTCCCCTTTATTTTGCACAGTGTCATGTCTGTCATTGTTGTATATATATATATATATATATATATATATATATATATATATATGTATATGCTGTGTATATACACACATAACTTATCTCATTTAATAGAATACAGTCCTTGTTATACAAAAAAGTATCTAATTTCTTTAAATGATGATATAATAAAAATCAGCGTAGTATACCAAGCCTCTATGGTTCATTGAAGGATATTTCCTAACCCCATTTAAATATGTGCTACAGTGGTTTCAGATATTGTCCATGCAACTGTTAACTAGTCTATTACACCATGGCTAAAAAAAAAAAAGCAGGTGTACATCCAAACTTACATCATTTTGGAGAAAGTTTATTTTTAGGCAAATTACATGGATTATGAGTTCATGTTTGTAAGATCATTTACTACATGAATAGTCAAAGATGTACAGATGTACAGGACCAAAACAGCAAATTAATTTATGTCAACGTTCAGACAGCCCAGCCAAACGCTCTATTTCTTAAATGAGCTCATTTATCAAAGTGTCAAAAAAGAAAAGAGCAAAATAAATACTTTTTAGAAATAACATGAGTTTGGGGAGATTAAAATATTTTACTGGCTTTAAAATAAGTCTAGTATTTCCTTGCCAAATACAATGACTGGACCCATTTACTCTTCCTTTTAGAAAGACATAGGTGAGGATTCCCCATACGAGGCAACCAGGTCTGGCAATGACCTATGCACAGAACGCTGGGCCCTGGGTCTTGGTATCAGCCCCAGCTTGACTCATAGCAAGTCAATGTTGTCTTGCCTAGCTGTCAGGGGAACAAGGTTGGACTGGCAGGACAAAAAATGGCCTCGGTACTTACTACTGCATATCAATAATGGTTCAGAGACCTACCTCTCACATCGGAATCTGAAATAGGTGAACAAGAAGTATTTCTCACTGAAACGATGCCTCCTCTGTTAGCAGTCTTTTGGGTATTTTTGCTAATAAGTCAAGTGGCCAGTCAAGTTAAAGGACAGACCAGACCTGGAATAAGGTACCATGCCCATGAATGATAACACCTGTAAAACAACGTGTAAATTCACAAAAATTCAAGTTGTTTGCTATGGTATCCCAGGATATGTGATTTTAAGTTTTGCAAGCTTTAGATGAGGGCATGCGAGTTTAATGTGAACTCGGATGTCCTTTCCTGACACTCACAATTTACCCCACCCAGCAATACAATAAAAATAACATAAAAAATTCTACTAATTACACGAATAATAAATGCATGCATTAGTTGAACCCAGGAGGTATATAGCCATTAAATACCCCCCATCCCTTGCTTTGGGGGTTGTTAATGCTTAAATGGGGAAAAAAAACAAGAAAAAAAACTGACACAAAAGAAAAAAGCACCCAAAAAATAACATAAACCAAATCCATCTTTGTCTGGAAGCGAGTGTACATACTGGTCTGCACCAGTAGCCTCCAGTATTTTGAGACTGCATTGGATCTTTCAAATGACTAAATACGGCCCACATGCTAAGGAAATGTCATCAAAGGGTCAGAAAATGAGGAGCACCCAATTAATCATAAGCTTTGCCTATAAAAGAGCCCCGAATTGTCTGAGACATTGTTTTGGGTCCATAACATTGAAAAATGCTCATACGCATTACAATTATATATATATATATATATATATATATATATATATATATATATAAACGACCTAATTTTAAATGAAATGTGTTTTTCATATTAGTTGTACCACCCATATAAATATACTCCCTACTTATTTGAGTTAATGAAAGCCTTCAGATTTTTGATTTTTTATCCTTGAATTCAGCTTCTTTTTCCAGCAGTTTTTGGAATTATAAAGAAAACGAGGGGTTAATGAGGATGATTTGGGTGTAAACTCCAGATTACATTGTATCCTTGTGGGGGGAAATAGGCAATTATACGGTTCTACCTTCTATTCATCCTTATAATGATGTTACGTCCATTCTCCCTCTTCGATACAGGAACTAATTGAATCAGGCATGATGTTTTTAATCGTTTCCATCTGCGCGGTTATCTTAAATTTGAACTGATCCAATTTTTTTTTAAAGGTTATATTACTTGGCTTAAGTACCCTGGCAATAATTGCCAATCACCAGTTTATTTGTATATTTTTCGAAGGGGACCCCATAGACCTTGGGAAATTATTCTAGGTTGTGGCGAGGGGCAATCATCATTTCTTTTCTTATGAAATTGTATCTTTAAAAAGGCTAGAGTGGGTTAAAGAGTTTCAAAAAGAACTGTCACCTTCACAGCTTGTGGCGTAATAAGATCCCTGCGTTAAACCTTCCCATATGTTCTATGTTTTGTGTTACCGAAAGGTGGCAAAATCAGCATTATTTAATCAATTTCCTGTCCTGAGGTTCTCTCCCTTCTCCTCACCCACCCATACAAAGGCTTACGGAGCCAATCGACAACAGTCAGCAACTTGATATCAAGGGAGAGATAACAGAGAGATCATGCAGAGAACAGGAAGTTAAGATGTTACCGTGACTACCGTGCACTATATGACTTTGGAATAGAAATATATTGCTTGCTGCTCATATAATAATAATAATATAATATAATAACACCTATACTGGATATCTATACCTCTTAACCTTTGAAATGGCCAGAGGGAGGGGGTGATATGCTGTTTATGTAAACCTTTAGGAGAAGCACATTTTATTCTGTTTGTAAACAAGCAGCTTATATTCAGGAAAGAGACAGTTTGTAGCTGAGGTGCGTTCTACATTACATTAATCTCCTGCATTAGTTTTGTACTCTTTTGTGACTACAAAAAGAGCTTCCTACTGTCTGATGTCACATGACTGGATGTAAGACACTTCTTCTGACCTCACTGATTATCATCGACAGGGATGTCTGTGGCTGTACAAATAAACCTACTGTAAGAGACGGTTCAAACAAAGGCAAAATAATATTAACCAAGGGACTCCTTTGCCACCGAGTACAGCAGCGTACATGTGGTTGACTCTTGTTACTTTTGTTTGCTCCCATTCACTGGAGTTCTACTGAGCATGTGCAGGATGCATACTGTGGTACGCTTCCTGCTTTTTAATAGAGGCAGCTGGGGGAGGAGTTAAATGAGACAGAAGCCTTATGTTTTAACTCCAGTAACTGAAGAATGCCTGCACTCATTTTCATGCACTAAAATTCATTGGAGTCTCTGGAAAATGGGCTTAACTTGAAAATATCACTGATACAGTATTCATTGATAATACTAAATGCATTTTCCAGTGATGAATAACATAATATAACTGCCAATGAAAGTCAAAGCCAGTCACTTCATGAATACTGTATTGGCCTAATAATAAGCCACACACCCCCAACACACACTTTAAAGTGGGGGTGCGACCTATAATCAGGGTTTAGAGCAGGGATGCTTAATTCATGTTTTTTTCTATCTTTTTCATTTAGCCTTGCTGCGGGTAAGCAGCAGGGTTAGGATCCCGGTCCCCCGCAGCGCTGCACGTGACCTGGATCTTCCTTTCTGGCAGCCGGTGAACGACTGTGCGATGCGCGTAGACAACCTCAGGGGGGCAGAGTGGCATATCAGGGGAGCAGAGGGGCATATCTGTGGGGCAGCGGGGCATATATGTGGGGCTGCGGGGCATATCTATAAGTAAGGTGCATTATGAATTAAGGGGGGACCTTAAAATGGCTATTGGTTTTCCAAATTTCTGTTTGTATATAACATATGCTGACTGCATAATAAATACCAAAAATGTTACAATACACGTATTCCTGTTCATTAGATAAATTACTGTTTTAACGTTCCACTAATGTGTATTTTTTTTATTAATTATAAATTATTTAAAAATGTCTTTAAAATAACACCAAACTTTAAGGGTGGGGCCTATAATCCAGCCAATACGGGATATTTTACCTTTAGGCATGTGCAAGAGTTTGGGGATCAATTCCAGGAATACATATTATTATATATATATATAATTATTATTTATAAAGTCACGGTACAGGGGACTTTTCCCGTGAAAAGGAGACATTTGTCATAAAACCTTTGCCTTGAAGCTTGCGGAGTATTTTCCTTACCTTGTAGCTCCTGCGTTAATTCAACTTCTAATTTAACGCACCATATTTTATTATATTATATAATATTATAGGGAAATCAGCCCAATATACAGTATGTGCAATCATGCAACATCGAGTTTTCCTAAAAAAATACATATATATTAACAATGCAATTATTCAAAGTCAAATTGTAAAATATTCCCCCTTATATAACAAATGAGCGTTCCAGTGTTTAAATAAATATTCCGCAGAACTCCCTAAATACCAGAATGCAACCCATCGCTGAAATGATACATCCGTCTTCCAAAAATTGTATAAAAGCAAACTACCGTCTGTTACATGCAGTTACTTTTCTGCACCAATCTTCCCCCTTTTTTATATTTTTATAAATACACGAAGGGGGGGGGGTATCACGGTCGAGGGCTGTTTATTTCTTAAATGTCATATCGTAAAACGTCTCGGCTATGGAGACCCCCAACTGAATTACAGCCGCTCACAATGGCCATTTGAGCATCTATTTTTCCGAGTACTTAAGCGAAGTGATGTGAACATTTTTCATGTGTAATTAGGGGGTGTAATCCGATCGCTTGTTGCAGTCTAGCTGCCATGTGCCACAGCCTCGCAGAATGACTTCCAGATTTCAATGCAATCTCCTCTGTCTAGACTATACGTTGCTACCCCCCCCCCCTCCGATCCGTCTCTAACTGCCAAAAACACAGGTTTTTTTTTCTTCTAATACGTGTTCTGTAATTAATCCTTTTCATGGATACGTGAAGAATGTAAAGTAACAGCTGATGGGATGATACACGCCTATCATGCCCAGCCAGCTACCTTGTGTGGATCATGGGCTTTGTTGGACTGCCTACTCTCTCCTTTCTGCAGGTGCCTCGTGTAAATAGTGAACTCACGTGCTAAAAATACAACAGTCAAAAAGCTACATTTAAAAAAAAATTGTAAAAAAAAACATTGTTGGTTTACATTAATGATTACATCTGAAGAAGGGACCTCTGTGGTCTTGAAAGCTTATGTGACGCTACATTCTGTACTACTTTATGAATGCTGGTCCACTACAATGGTCTTTCCAGGACATCAGCGTAACGCCAATCTTTAAAAAGATTTGTCCTAATCATTTTTGGTGATTCTACTGGTCAGCGCTAGCAACATGCGAAATATTTATGTGTACTGGAAAAAGTGGTTGACTCTATACTATCACCATAGCATCATCATACCCTCCCCCACCATCACCATACCATGACCTTGTCACAGCCCGTCACCTACTGCCCTAAGCCTGGGACAGAATCCGCTACTGGGAACAGGTCTTGAGTCCCTTGCACCTTCCCTTTTGATTCACGCGCCCTCTTTCTGACTGTGTGGTGTGCGCCGCTAGCCATGTTTTTTTCTATCTATGAGGAGGATAATCCTGAGTTTTGCCAGCGTGTTTTCATATTCATGAAGTGCAGGGCTCTGGGGCTAAAGAACCAGTTTAACTGAAACATTGGAGCGCTCTGGCAAAATCTGTCAAAAAACAAACAAACCCACAAATAACCACATAGAGATTGGCAAGTCCTGTGTGCGCGAGTCTCCAGCGATTCTGTAGGGTCGGTGTCTATCAATTAAACTCAATAATTAAACTCATAAATGTCGGAATCCCACTCGGTTCATCAACTCTTCCCATCCTTACCACCCACTTGTCGGGTTCTGTCACGAGCTGAGAACACAGGTTGATAAGGAGCCCAGGTGCAGGGGATACGAGGGGCTCTGTCTGTACCCCACGATGCATTATGGTCTGGGGTTACAGACAGGCGCAGGAATAAACCACAGACAACAGATCTGGATTAAGAGTTGTATTGAATGCGATGGTACAACAATAGATATGCAATGGAAGTTACTTGGCAGGAAGCCCTCTTGCGGGGCACACGGCAGATAAGCCCTCTTGCGGGGCACACGGCAGATAAGCCCTCTTGCGGGGCACACGGCAGATAAGCCCTCTTGCGGGGCACACGGCAGATAAGCCCTCTTGCGGGGCACACGGCAGATAAGCCCTCTTGCGGGGCACACGGCAGATAAGCCCTCTTGCGGGGCACACGGCAGATAAGCCCTCTTGCGGGGCACACGGCAGATAAGCCCACTTGCGGGGCACACGACTGGAAGCCCACTTGCGGGGCACACGGCACGGCTAGAAGCCCTCTTCCAGGGCACACGGCAGGTTGCCCACTTGCAGGGCACACGGCAGGTTGCCCACTTGCAGGGTACTCTACTTGGGAGTCCACTTAGTGGGGCGCAGGCCGCAACTCAGGAACACGGCAGGTTGCCCACTTGCAGGGCACACGGCAGGTTGCCCACTTGCAGGGTACTCTACTTGGGAGTCCACTTAGTGGGGCGCAGGCCGCAACTCAGGAACACGGCAGGTTCTGGAACAAGGCAGGTACTGGAGCAAGGCAAGGTACTGGAGCAAGGCAAGGTACTGGAGCAAGGCAAGGTACTGGAGCAAGGCAAGGTACTGGAGCAAGGCAAGGTACTGGAGCAAGGCAAGGTACTGGAGCAAGGCAAGGTACTGGAGCAAGGCAAGGTACTGGAGCAAGGCAAGGTACTGGAGCAAGGCAAGGTACTGGAGCACGGCAAGGTACTGGAGCACGGCAAGGTACTGGAGCACGGCAAGGTACTGGAGCACGGCAAGGTACTGGAGCACGGCAAGGTACTGGAGCACGGCAAGGTACTGGAGCACGGCAAGGTACTGGAGCACGGCAAGGTACTGGAACACGGCAAGGTACTGGAACACGGCAAGGTACTGGAACAAATCAGGAACCAAACAGGTAGTCCTCAAACATTACAATGTCAAGGCCCAGACTGCAGGGCTGGGCAGGTTATAAAGGCTGATTTGATCATGAGATCAACTGCAGCTGGACCTGATAATTAGTCTGAGAGGCTTTGAATAGCAAGGGCGGCCACTACTGGCTGGAAACATGAAGTGAATAAGGAAAAAATAAACAAGTCCAGCCAGCGCATGGTGAAGCGTGACATACCCCCACCGCAAGGAGCAGCCTCCGGATGCTTACGGAACCATGGAACGGTGGTCTCACCGTCTGCGGTGAGACTTCTTCTTCTTTTCCTCCTCCTCTCTAGCACGTAGTGCTTTCTCATACGCTTCCAGATCTACACGACATATTACATTGCCATTGGAAGTCACTACACGATCTGATGGCAGAGGTTCTGTTGTGCTGAGTTGGGCTGGATAGGCCTCAGCTACTGGATACACAGATGTGATGGTCCCGGTAAGTGCTTGTCTTGTCCTTTCTCTACTCCTGAATTCACCAGGGGTTAGGCAATCACCCTGTGCACGGATCTCCTTTGATCGGCGTTTAATAGCATCAAAACAGGGCTGGGTTGCAGGTGGAAAGGAGGAACGTTTACCGGACCTTTGGTCACGGAGACGTTGTTCGTACTGTATCAGTTCTGTTCTGTGTACGATCTTTCCATCTGATGCAAGGACGTTGCCAGGAGCCCCTAGGGAGTGTCGTGCGGTTTGGAGTGTCCTATTCCTACTCCTGTGAGTGGTAGGAGTGGTGTTCCTTACCGCACAAACAGCTGGGGGGTTGATATCCATGGATGTGTCTGTTTCATCTGTCTCAGATGACGCACTGTCCATATCAGACCACTCGGGGGCGTCCGACAAGGTCTGGAGGTCATCTGACATCCCAATGGAGGGCGTAGGAGTCCTAGGTGCTGAGGACTGGTTAACCCCTGCATCACCTGTCTGTGGATGCGACAGGGTATGCTCCTGCTTTGTGACGTTGCTGGCGTCATATGCAGGTTCCGGGGCATGGGGTTTCTCCAGGTGGGTTGCGGACGGTTTGACTGGTTTGTGCGGACAATACGATATCCTGTGGCCAGTCTCTCCGCAGTAAAAACATAAGTCGTCCTCTTGTCTTCTCCGTTTTTCTTTTTTGGTGAGCGGCTCTCGCTTAAAGCTCTTAGCAGCCTTCTTTCTTGGTGTCTGGGTCTTGGTTTTTGTGTCCACGCACTCAGCTTCTACCACAGTCCTTACTGACTTGCATAGGTGGAGTACACATTCTGCCAACAATTCCAGTACTGCAGGTATCCCCGCGAACTCCTTGTATTGGCCTTGACATTCTGTCACGAGCTGAGAACACAGGTTGATAAGGAGCCCAGGTGCAGGGGATACGAGGGGCTCTGTCTGTACCCCACGATGCATTATGGTCTGGGGTTACAGACAGGCGCAGGAATAAACCACAGACAACAGATCTGGATTAAGAGTTGTATTGAATGCGATGGTACAACAATAGATATGCAATGGAAGTTACTTGGCAGGAAGCCCTCTTGCGGGGCACACGGCAGATAAGCCCTCTTGCGGGGCACACGGCAGATAAGCCCTCTTGCGGGGCACACGGCAGATAAGCCCTCTTGCGGGGCACACGGCAGATAAGCCCTCTTGCGGGGCACACGGCAGATAAGCCCTCTTGCGGGGCACACGGCAGATAAGCCCTCTTGCGGGGCACACGGCAGATAAGCCCTCTTGCGGGGCACACGGCAGATAAGCCCTCTTGCGGGGCACACGACTGGAAGCCCACTTGCGGGGCACACGACTGGAAGCCCACTTGCGGGGCACACGACTGGAAGCCCACTTGCGGGGCACACGGCACGGCTAGAAGCCCTCTTCCAGGGCACACGGCAGGTTGCCCACTTGCAGGGCACACGGCAGGTTGCCCACTTGCAGGGTACTCTACTTGGGAGTCCACTTAGTGGGGCGCAGGCCGCAACTCAGGAACACGGCAGGTTGCCCACTTGCAGGGCACACGGCAGGTTGCCCACTTGCAGGGTACTCTACTTGGGAGTCCACTTAGTGGGGCGCAGGCCGCAACTCAGGAACACGGCAGGTTCTGGAACAAGGCAGGTACTGGAGCAAGGCAAGGTACTGGAGCAAGGCAAGGTACTGGAGCAAGGCAAGGTACTGGAGCAAGGCAAGGTACTGGAGCAAGGCAAGGTACTGGAGCAAGGCAAGGTACTGGAGCAAGGCAAGGTACTGGAGCAAGGCAAGGTACTGGAGCAAGGCAAGGTACTGGAGCAAGGCAAGGTACTGGAGCAAGGCAAGGTACTGGAGCAAGGCAAGGTACTGGAGCAAGGCAAGGTACTGGAGCACGGCAAGGTACTGGAGCACGGCAAGGTACTGGAGCACGGCAAGGTACTGGAGCACGGCAAGGTACTGGAGCACGGCAAGGTACTGGAGCACGGCAAGGTACTGGAGCACGGCAAGGTACTGGAGCACGGCAAGGTACTGGAACACGGCAAGGTACTGGAACACGGCAAGGTACTGGAACACGGCAAGGTACTGGAACAAATCAGGAACCAAACAGGTAGTCCTCAAACATTACAATGTCAAGGCCCAGACTGCAGGGCTGGGCAGGTTTATAAAGGCTGATTTGATCATGAGATCAACTGCAGCTGGACCTGATAATTAGTCTGAGAGGCTTTGAATAGCAAGGGCGGCCACTACTGGCTGGAAACATGAAGTGAATAAGGAAAAAATAAACAAGTCCAGCCAGCGCATGGTGAAGCGTGACAGGTTCTAGGCTGTAGAAGATTCCTTCCAACTCCTTGAGTGTTGCAGCCATGTTCATGTTAGTGAATACCCAATCTATTGGATTTGCCTCTACAATTAGCAACTTGTTCCTACGTGTTTTATTTACTGGGTATTTCCCGCTTGCTGAATAAATCAACCAGCTTTGTTTTGCTGAATTGTAACCGATGACACAAACCTGCTGATTCCTTTGACAGCTATGGACACCTTGGCCAAGGTAGAGCTACGAGCACAGCCAAAGCGAAGCTGAACCGAACATAATGATGTGCGGCTGAGTAACGCAGCTGTTCGCTCTGGCTGCTTAATAGACTTCTTAGTAAATATTTCCACAGCCGAGCTGCTATTAAAAAAGTAAAGTCTGACCAAATAAGTTTTTCCCGACACTATTTGTAGAGCCACCAAAAGACATTTTGAGGCACAATATGGATTTATTTATGGTTGAGGGCCCCCTACAGAACACCGCTAACCATCTTGCTGGAGATAACCCTCAACTGGTAAATACCCAAATCCTATTACTATATCATCTCAACCTCAGCCACATTGTCTCTCTGTCTACTCATCCCACCACGCGTGAGCCCTTCTTTCTTCTTTTGTAGCCTTGACTTTGTTGCACTTTGTTTCTGCCCCATGAGTTTTTCCCTACCCCTTGTCCCTTTCTCTTTCCGTCTGCCATCATGTCAACCAGGGTCCATACACAGGCGCAGGTCCCCTTCTAGAATGGCCCCCGTGAAAGTAAATCTGTGATAACCTGAAATGGAACTTTCCAACGATATTCTGGAAGTGTTGCCACCATAGACAACCAAAGCTGTCACATATAAGATGTAAGCTCGTGTTGTCGGGTAAGCAATTGACCATTTAAAACATGGGTCCTATACAGGGCCGGCCCAAGGCATTATGCCGCCTGGGACGAAGTTTAAAATGCCGCCCCCCCTATTATCTACCCTTCCTCTGCCGCCCCCCCCACTATCTACCCCCCTTTGTACTTACTTTTAGCAGTCCTGCGGTGAGTCTCCCTGCTCGGTCTCGGTGCCGGCTTGTAATGCTGAGCGCCGGAAATTACGTCCTCTTCCGGCGCTCAGCATTACAAGCCAGCACCGAGACCGAGCTAGAGGGCTCACAGAGGAGAGAGAGAGGGGCGCCGAGCGGGTACTGACAACTTGGTAAGCGAAAACCACTTGGTACCCCTCTCTCTTCCTCTTTAAAAAAAAAAAAGGGCTTTGCCGCCCCTTCAAAAGTGCCGCCTGGAGCAATTGCCCCACTCTGCTCCATGGTAGGGCCGGCCCGGGTCCTATAGCCCCGTTTAAGAACTAATGCATTTTCTGGCAATCTACGGGAAAAATATTACGTCAGTAATTTCTTTTAAAAAACAACCTATTTCACACATCCGTATTCCATATGGTGTACCGTAGCCATAATGCATCTGTGTATACATTTTTCTTGCTGATAAATTGCCGCTCATGTATCTAAGCAGTATCTTTATAAATATGACCCCTGAAAGGCAAAAATATTTACATGATCCGCTGAAGAATTTCATGTCCTCGGTGAACTAATTTCTACCAAAGCTGTCATTTAAAGTCTTTGATGGATGAAGCGCACAATGTGGTTTATATCATGGTATTGTGTGCGTTCTGCAAGCCGATAGGAATTATGCCTTATGACATTTTACAGAGTGCTTTGTGGTTACCATATGTTATTTAAAACCACTGTGTGCAGAGAAGAAGCCGGTTACTGAAAAGTGGTTAATTAAATAAAAACTTCGTATGGCAATAGTTTGCTTACTGCTGCGTTCTAAGATTTTTATCCGAAGCTTACTAACGATCTTACTAATGGTCTGGCACGTGGTTTAATTAAGCGTGGAGCGTTTATGCACTTTTGTCCGGTGGCCATATGGATTAGTTCATCCACAGATGCATGACAATAAATTAATTTGATCTATTGGCTGGTGTTAATAACGTGTCTCGGCCCTTCACCTTACTCTTGTAGGGTTGGAGGACCTTGGGGTCCATGTTATCGGAGAGCGATCAGGGAAGTGGGAATCACCGTATGTCATTAGAGTTATCATCAAAGGGTCCATTTGTTCATCAGAAAGCCTTGGGGCACCTTAAGATCTGGAAGTGCTATCCCATGGCTTCACCGCCATATCATGTGTTTGGCTAAACCCATCTCCCGAAGGCTCATACCTGTGAGTTGGGTAAAGAGGCAAATGAAAATGGTTGAGTTCTGCAGAAACTACCCAATGCATTTGCAATGGGGACACCATGGAACGTTGAAGGGACTACTCATGCATTAAAGTGCATATGACGGCTGGAGGGTCCTTTTAAATGGATGGCACTTTGGATGGTTATGGTGGTGGGTCATGACGGAGAAGGGCTCCAAGTTAATACCAGCCATTAAGTTTCCCCACCATATTCCCTTCATTATACAGAAAATGTGAATTAATCGGACAACTTTTTGATATATAGAACAATTTCCACCCGCCTGCTCTCCATCTGTCCAAAAAAATACACCCCCGTGAGTCGCATCCCTGATATTAAAGACCTGGAGTGTTATATCCAGTGCAATGTTTTTCTAACTTTAATTTCCGTCAATGAGATTTCTTTTAATCTTGATCTACTGCCTTATAGATTTATGTCCTTTGAAGACTTAGCTATATTAGAGAGGATAATCCAGCGCCATTACCGTATATAAAACGGGATCTGTCGTTTCCTCCCTGGTGTACGTAGAGAAAATAGAGGCAGAAAGGTACTTGAGCATTCAACTCGTACAGGCAACAGATCGTAAAACAAAGACTATCTCCACCTGCAAGGAAGAGAAAAAAAAAACGTACACATTCAGACGAGGACTTTTATTACTGGCAAAAAGTATCAGTTTTGGAATCAGAAGTGAGATATTTCATTACGTCTTTCCTCCCCGCTGGTGTCCCTTGAACTCTGGGACTTGTCTGGAATCATGTTTGATGAGGATCTTCTGTTGAATGATGTCAAGGTGTGTGATCACAGGGCAGAGTGCAGCAGATGATTAACAGGTGTGAGGATATATCCCCTGAAAGTGATTTTCATATGAACCGAAGCATATATTACGATTATTAATACAAGGGCTCTCTGTAATAAAGTACTTATGTGAAATTCCAAGCCCTTTTAGAGGGTTCTACTTTATGAGTCGATGGAATCCTAGGTGGTTGATGCGGACCTTGCGGCGTTGTCTTTGTTTTCTGCCCTGTTGAGGAAATAACACCAGAAAACCTAGAATTTCTGCTCGCAGCCAGTCCGTTAGTTTGATTTAAATTCAGGGCTCCAGTTGGCACAAAAAGTATAGAGGAGGCTTCATGGATCTCTAATCTTCCAGCTTTGGCAGATGAGAGGGGGTGGAGGCAGGCTGGAGTAGTGGGACCAGTTGTCCACCAGGTGGCGCTCGCCTCCCAGTAGGTGGTAGAGGGGGCAGGGTATGGTCAGGGACATTCATCTCCTCTCCCATCAGGAAATCAAAGGCTAGAGCCTCTGCACTAATCCCAGCTTTGCCCCTTATGGTCTGATTAAAGAAACCTACAAAAACACAGGTGTTTTAGGAGGCGCATGGGCTCGAACTGTCCATAGCATAAATGTTTTATAAAAATGGGCGGGCCTTAGTTAGGAATGGGTGGAGCATAGTTAGGAATGGGTGAAGCTTTGTTAGGATTGGTCGAGCATAGTTATGAATGGGTGAAGCATAGTTAGGAATAGGTGGGGCATAGTTAGGAATGGGTGGGGCATATGTGGTATTGGGCGGAGCATAGTTAGGCGATAGTGATGCTGTTCCCTTTTTTTGCAATCCGCAGAATTTGTGCAAGCGTGGTGTTCCCGGCCGTGATAAAAGAGAAGTTTCTAAATGTAACAGACTGATGCAGATACAATTAAGCCACCATTAGGAAAAAGGGCGATCCCCGGATGAACCTGCAACAACCGATCGCCCAAAATTGCTTATCATTTCTGAATAATAAATGTAATATTTCAGTTCAAATCTCCATGATGTGATTTATCAAATCTGCAAAGTGCATTGGAAAGGTGAATACAAAAGTGCCTCAGCGCCCACAACCAACCCCTCTGTGACCGCCATATTTACAGTCAAGTGCCAGAACATGACATCATATCCTGACGCTCCGCCTGTTAAGAATGTGCTGTTCCTTGGAATAGAGTTCTATGGAAGCTGCATCACCCAGACGCCGTCCTCAATATTGTAAGGGATCTGTACGCCAATTAAGTAGCGTCCGCCTTCCAGGACCTGCTGCCCTACCCAGAATACACCTGAGACTATAATTCCCATGGTCCATTGATATTCATTTGAAGCTGATTCCAACAATACATGTATAGCTTTATTTACTCTTCCTTGTGTTTCTTTTGTGATATTTTTCAATGAAAATAAAATTATATTAACCAACTCGATAAAGACGGCACCATTCAGGTGGGCTCACCAACTTTTATTAGCCTTTTCAGAACCCTATCCCATTCACATATTTTGTCTCATGTTGTTCTTCACTGTGGAATATGGATGAATTTCACCATAAAAATAATATCCGGTGCTGTGAAAAAAGTATTTCCCCCCTTTTTTGCTTATTTGTCACATTTAAATGTTTCAGATCGTTATTTGGAGAGCTTTGCGATTCACATCTAAATAAAACATGCAAAGAAAGAGCTTTGTTTTCTTTTCTTCCATGAGCTGACCTAAGGTTTTTGGCTTTGGCCACTTTAATACATAGTTTTAGCTTGTGAGGCTGCCAAATCTTGTACAAACTCATCGACTGATTTAGCACGAGTCTAATAAACAAACACGAAAATAAAAACAGCGAGGCCATATCCAGATCCGCCTCTAGAGGGAAATAATTCCTTCCTGATTCCAAAATGCAACTGGATTTATTAGCCTTGACCCTGAGAAGATAGCTGCACTATTTATTGCCCTCTTAGGTAACTTCTTTTAATTTGGACATGCGCTTGTTTTGGATAGGCTTCCCACTCTAGAGTAGTTTTCTTGACTCCTCTGAGCCTTGTCCAGTTTAGAAGGGTCCAGAATAATATATTTTAATTATTATGCTGATGTTCTGTTTTAGGATTCACAAATATTCTTGCGTATTATCTCATAAAGCATAGTATTATGTATCCATGCTGCATCTCGTCTGCTACATTCAATTGTTAATGCGTTCTGTTTAGGATTATGCTTAAATGTATCACGGGGGGATAATGGAATGAGGTCACAACCAACTGGACCAAAAGTTTGGAGTTCCCCATTTTGGTCCAGATATCGCCTGTTATGCACAGTATATCCCTTGATCTAGAAACAGAGCTTTTTTTGTAACAAATGTAATTTCTGGGAACCAAGGAGGGTATGTACTGGCAGTAAGGAAGATATTTGTTCTTGTTGGCTTCCAGAGTAATGATTAAGTAGACGCACAAAGTCTTCCGCTTTCCCCAATCTTCTTTTGCTTTAGGTGGATAGTCTAAGGGTCATCAACCCACAGAAGTCCAGTGGCTAACCTTCTCTATATAACCACCACAAGTAATATAAAGTATAAATATAAAGTAATATATACATTTTATATACATTTAGACATTTTAGATGTCATTGTCTAAATTAACTTATCTGGGAACACTGTTGGTTTGACCGGCGCTACAGAATCTGCTGGTGCTAGATAAATTAATGGACCCAGAGTCTCGAGGCTGGGGAGCAACATTTGGCCACTCCCACTCCCTCTCAATCTCCACCCACTATCTGAGGCTAGCTCCACCCATTTGCATGGCTATCCCTGCCCCTACACAAGGCCACTCCCCAGAAGAAGGAGAACTTTGTTTAGCCTGCAGCGGGATGGGGGCATCAGTCGCCCCCTGAAAGTATGGCGGCAACTCATCTTATAAAGTATACAGCTGTTTGTCAAGATGTTTAGTTCAATAAAACTAAAGGGGAACTTATGATCTAAGTGACTTTGAGCATTTGGGGCCAAATTTGGTGGTTTAAATGTCTCCAAAACAGCTGACCATCCACGGTTCTTACGCACTACCGTTCTACTAACGGAGAATGGGGCGATAAATAGAGATCCAGTGAGTGGTGGCTTGCGGTGAAAACTTCTTGTTATCGAGAGAGGTTGGGGATTCAAATTAAAAGATCAGAAATACTCAACTTATCACACAAATTATCTTTTTAACAGTGGTGAAAAGAAAGGCATCTCTGAAAACAAAACTCGTCATACATGGAAGCCACTTAACTTAAAGCTGCATCACTTAGTAGGCATAACTATTAAAGTAGCCATAGAATGGATATCTGATTCTATTCACTTATAATAAATTCCGGAACTTTTTTTTTTCTCCAGTGTGACCCTGGATACTTAATTTTCCCAAACGGGCTTTCCAGTAGCCAAAGAGACGATGCTATTATAAATTCACTGCAACATTCTAACAGGTGATGGTAAATTAGACCACACATAGAGCTGTCATTGACACATAGACACTATTTATACAATAATTACCTATTCCCTTCCCTCCAACTTAATGGTTTTCTACTAGACCTTATTATGTCAAATATAAATCTTATGATGTCATTGCCAAGACCAATACGGTTCCTTTGCAATGTACTCGGGGACGAGGAAGCACTTCCACCAGAGGCAAAACCCTTACGGAATATGGAGTAATAAGACTTGGGAGGTCAGAAAATGTAGGTGTTTGAAAGTAATCAGCGAGCCACAGTAATGGTCACTGTATTACCCGAAATCCTGAACTAAATAACTCGATTTCCCTTTCTATTAAAGCCCCGACCGTGGATTTCTTTCCTAGGCTCCAAGCGCCGGATTATATTTTTGTGTGGTCTGCATTTAACGACCGAGAGATTTCATTCACACCTTTCCCTTTTCATATTAAAACATTTCTATACATATATAAACCATAAGAATGCGCCATTAATCTGTTGATTAAAATGCTGCTCGTAAATCACCTGGTTTAAAAACGTGGCCGCGGCGTATATCACTGCCAAAATATACATCTCAATAAGAATGTTTATTGCAGGGCGCTTTTTTTTTTCTCATTTGTACAAATGGGTATATTGCCATAAAATCATGTAAGCAAACTGAACTTCTACGGTCGCCAGATAAATTCGCTCTTTCATAAGTGGTTTTAAATATAATGAGGTCTAAAGAGATTCCAACTCCTGGAAAGAAGCACTGGTTTGGTGACGTATATATATCAGGGCAAATATATATGTCACAGCAAAAAAATCACTATAATATATTTATATTTTTTTCTTATTGGGATATCAAAGCGGAATCCTTCCTTTGGTATAGATGACCCTACTAACATTTTCTTTAAGTCCTGATGAGACTCATTACCATACCTGGGAACTTCTGGGCTCCGGCTACGTCAGTCGCGCTGACCTTATTGGGAGTTCCTGCTGACGTCAGGGGGAGTTCCTGCTCCCGTCGGGGGCTTTCCCGCTGACGGCCGCGGGAAACACCCCCATTTAAAGGGAAAATGGGCTGGGAGCTCCCGCGACCCGAGGATTTGGGTCTTGACCCGGAGAACCGGAGAAGCAGTGCTCACCCGGCAATCTCTGGGCCAAACCCGGAGAGTTCCCAGGTATGCTCGTTACCCCTTAACATTTGCCGGAGGGGCGCAGAGGAGATAGAGGAAGCATGGCATGGATAGAGGCAGGTGGTGCACCGGTGACCCTGGCACTTTAAACCAGCAATTGGCAAATGACTTTTGTGTGACTACTGGCTACGGCTATGCGAACGGCCAACAGCCCGGAAGGGAGCCCACACCTTACAACATTTGAACATTAGAACCCTTTCAATACCACAAACCATTAATCACTGATGTAAACATTCCTGTTATCTTCCAGATCTTTCTATGTAAGACAACTGCCTTACCTGTCCTGTCTACCCATTGTACAACGCTGCGGAATATGAGGGCACTATATAAAACAATAAATAATAATAATAATCCTTTCTGTTAAATCCTGTGTGCAAATGATGAAAAGAAATAATCATGGGAAGGTATATGGTATGCTGAGGACTGTGAGCAGGTGTCGGAGAGGTGGATCATTAATATAGAATGTAGGGTTTCCTCTTTAACTTCCAGAAAATGAACCGCTTGTTTCTAAAGATCCAAAATGGAGTATAAAATGCAGATACACTTACAAGAAGTCTGATAGCTACTCCAAAAAAAGACTCCTTGAAAGATAAACTATTTATCTGCAAGAATAAAATATACCTGAAATGGGGCAATTTCGTGTGTTAAATACTACACCGGTGCCTATTATTTTTAGTGCATTAAAATTACCAGCGCCAAACTTATATTATCAAATAAATTATTTTAGATCACAAAACAATAAAGTCCTCACAATGCTAAAATTATATTTAAATGACCTACAGTGCAAAAAGGGACTAAGAAAAGCCCCGCTCAGACATTTAATCCATAGAAATTGTCATTTAAGACTAAATGGTCACTTGGAATGTGGCCAGACCTCTGGATCTCAAGCTTAGGAGAAGGACCATCTGTGGCTTCTCATAGAGTTGTTCCTGATGTCTATCGGGCACAGTATGGATGTCAACTGAGTTTTTCAGTTGGATATCAATGATTTTTAAGACGTACGAGTTGGAGAAAATGTCCAACTTGTATATTTACAGCTGCTAACTCACACTCAACTGAAACTGGAATCAATTTACATCAACTGGAGCTGGGCGCAACTGAGTTGAAGACCAAAAGCAGCTCGGGTAATCATAGAATGTGACTTAAGCTGAGTTGCATCAATTGAGCTAACTCTTAGCTCTTCTAAGAGACAGCTCTTCTCTTTTAGTGACTCGGTCAAGAAGAATGGAAAAACTTGGATGACGTTCAACGATTATGGCTGCAGTTATGGCTGACGAAGGTGTCTCTAAGGTAGGTTTGGGTGAAAGATTCTCCGGAGCCTGCACATATTGCTAATTTATCTAACCTATTAAATTTATAAAGACGACCAAGTATGGATTAAATGCAATTCTGGTGCAAAATGTAAAATGTTAAGCGATCGGCGGAAACGTCCCTCTGATTTCTTTAGCAACTGCTCCACGTTTAGCATTTCAGGTAGAAAGGATACAGCGCGGGATAATTTCCCCTCCCAAACCAAGAGAGAGAACCCTGTATTTCAGTTGCAGTTTCTCTTTAACAAGCCTCAAAGGTAAATATAGAGATTCGGTTCCTGCTGACTATGGGATAGTGATATAATTTGGATAATTATTGCTCCTAAACATCCAGCCAAAGCTGTAACTTTGCACCCGTAATGCAACGCAACACCACGTTTTCACAGAAACGCAAATATTTGTGGGGGGGCCCAAGAGAAACCGGATCGCCATGTGGTGAGAATCGGTGAATATTGACCTACGTGCGTTTCAGGAAAACCATGACTCGGATTTTGCCTCGTTGGGTGGTTTTCTCAATGTCAGCACTTAACAAAAATACAGGATATTTATACCTATATATATTTATATACGGTGTATATATATATATAGATAGATAGATAGATAGATAGATAGATAGATAGATAGATAGATAGATAGATAGATAGAAAGATAGATATTAGAATATGTTATTCCAGGAGCTATCAAATTGGTATAAGGTACTTAATGTTAAATTTAAGCCATGTGGCCAGCTGTCTCGCTATTGTCCAGTTACTTCATGAGTTAAATGACATTATGTTGCCGTCGGCATATGAGGACAGAATCTTGCAATGTATGGATAATTCTGTATATGTCATCCCAAAAAAAAAATAATTGGATTGCATTTTAAAATCTTATGATAAGATTTTCAGTGGAAGGAATGAAATCAATTTAGGGGGGAAAGGCAGGGGCAAACGGGGCAAACGGAGCTTCTGGCCTTGGGCCCCACACTTAGCTGGGCCTCTCAGTACCAGTCCTTCCCTGATGTGCATGAAGTAAACCTGAACTCCGAGATATCACGACAGGGGACCACGCTGGCCCCTTCCTAAAGTCAAAGGGGTCTCGCAAACCCTTCTTACCTCTGGGAATGCAAAACCTGAGCCATGCATTAAACATATCCGTTTTTTCTTCTTCTTCTTCTTCATTTTCTTCTTCTTATTATTATTATTAGTAGTAGTAGTATATTACTGATGCATATTGTTACATTTAGTTTCTGCTCCATTCTGAATAAATAATTTTCTTTTGCGTGTAATTTTTGGTGCGCACCCCCTTGCTCTATTTTGATTATTGCACATTATTATTATTATTATTATTAGTAGTAGTAGTAGTATTAGTAGTAGTAGTAGTAGTAGTGTGTATATGTGTGCTTTCCTGTTGGGGTCAGCTCTGGACATACCTGGGAACTTCTGGGCTCCGGAGATGCGGACGCGGCCAGGACTGCCCACTGACGTCGGTGGGTGGCCCAGCTGACATCAGAGGCCGTCCCGGTGACATCAGTGGGCAGGCTCTCTGATGTCGGGAAATGCTGGCATCACCGGAAACACCCCGATTTGAAGGGGAAATGGGCGGGGAGTGGGGTGTCAGGACCCCGCTCCCGTGACCCGGAGAATTTCAGGTGTTGACCCCAGGAAAAGGTGCTTCTCCCAGAGTTCTCCGAGTCAAACCCAGAGAGTTCTCAGGTACGGCTCTGGACTGTTCCAGCGACTGATGTTTCATATTATAGAAGTGGGATTTTATGAGTGCTTCTCTACAAAGTTTTTTGTTTTACGCTATTCATAGATACATAATTTAGGGTAAACTGTACATTTTTGTCACATGATATCATGGTAAAAAGAACGAAAACATTTTTTTTTGCCCTTTTATTTCCTAAATTCCCCAAATTGCATCATTATTCTAAAGAAACGGTAAAAAAAAAAAGTACAATAGCAAAAGTATGATATTTTTTTTTATCCCTGGTTCAACCCCTTTTAAAGGCTACAACTCCCATCATCATCACTCTGAAGGTGTTGGGAGTTGTAGTCCCCAAAAGCTCCACAGCTCACTTTTGTTTAAAATATAAATGTATTTTTATGAATTTAGATGCCGGAGTGTGTGCTTTTTGAATTATTATTTTTTCCTAGCGTCCTAGCAGGCATCTGGCGCAGGCTGCCGCTTTTACCCTCTGTCTGACATGCGTTGCCATTCTGCAAGTAGCCATATTTGCTGGTAACATTTGGGTCATGAGAATCATGTTTTTATCATTATCTTAAAGTAACACACATATTACCGTTCCTTTTGGAGAGACTCCCGGGCATTTTACTGCATTTCAATAGGTGGATATTTTATAGGGCTCCTAATTTCTTCCCCTGCCGAAGTTTCATACCCTTATGCGGAGAGATGACCAATTGGTATGAAGGAAGGATAATATGTCTATATCTGGTGGTATGGAGGTTTCTTTTCCAACTCGTTTGCTAGTCCACCGGCAACATGCATGGGAACTTCGCAGGGCAGGCTACCGGGTGCTCTCTCTCTCTCTTCTGGGAGAGGCCAGGGCTAGCCCCAGAGTGCCATTCATAGGGTTAAATGTGGGTGGGGATCTGAGGAAAGTGGGCAGGGAGTAAGCAATATGTGGGCGAGGAGTGGGTGTGGCCAAATGCTGCTACCCCACCCCGAGGAAGAAGAAACTGACCCGGAGACCTGGGGAAGCAGAACTTCACCCAGAGAATCCGGGTCAAACCCAAAGAGTTCAGAGATATGACTAGCAGAGACTACAAGTATGACATCATAACGTAACGCTAACAGTTTCTAAGGCTGTCCAGGGTCTGGTCACAACTGCCCTGTGCACCTCTCAAAGTTCTTACAGGCTGGAAACTATTCATCGGGCATAATATATATTCCATACATCTCAACAAACATGTTATAGGAGAGCGGGGATAGGAGAGATATTATATTGCGTTCGAAATTTGACTCCAAGCTTCCAATTATTTTCAGATATTCGCCAAAGCACCTGAAGAAGATGGGTTCCAATTCTGCGTTGGGATCATTTTCTCCTTTTTTTTTGTTTCTCTAACAAACAGGAAATGGAGCCCTGAAGGATTTCATCGCGGAGAGACAGAGCAACAGAGAGAGTGAGAAAAAAGAAGAAACGCAGAAAGCGCAAGTGAGTTTGTCGGGGATACTGAACTCGACAAAGTTGAACTTGAGACACCACGGGTCACAATCTCTCTGCAAGCGGCCCCAACGTTGACCCAGACTCGGGGGTCTCGGCGTGTATTTTTTTTTGTTATTATTATTTTTTCTTTTCTCTTTTCTTTTTTTTTTTCTATTCTTTTGGCAGACTTTTTGGAATGTCTGGGAGAGAGAGAGGGCTTTGCTTCATGGAGCAGAATCCTGAAGCAAAGAAAAAGGGGAAAGTTATAGACTAAACCACAGAAATGTAAACACGACTTGCAGCTAAAATAACTTCACTTTCATTGGAAACACTCCTCGCTCACAATCAGACTTCTGTGCGCTCCTCGCAGTCAAACGCCACCTTAATAGGCACCAATTAATAGGTTATGCAGTTGGTCTCGCAGAACCCCAGACCGTGCCGAGGTTTTATCTCGCCTACAACTCCAAGAAGCTTTTGTATTCCGTCGTAAAAGTTTAACCAAAAACTGGACTCTGTAAACACGACGGCTGAGAGTAAGTTGGAGATCCTTGCATGTTTGCTACGCTACATTTTTTTTATGTTTTTTTTTAGATCTGCCAATTTAATTTAAAATTCAAAGAGCATATTTGTCACTTGTGTTGTTTAAAGTAAAACTTGTTAATGTGTCACACATCGCAAACGTTTGTCGCAGCATACCTGCATCTCGATGTTCCTGGATACCTCATATGAGAAAAATGTCTATAAGGCTTTTTTTATCCTTTTTTAGTTTTTTTTAGTTATATTAACTCTTTTTTTTAAATCGTCTGCAAAAAAAAAAATAGGCTTCGTCCTAGGTAATTATTGCAAGTCCCTCCTCCCCCGAAGGGTTAAATTTTACCGATGACAGTAATACGTTCCGATTTCTGACTTCCCGTAGAACCATACGTACACACCAACACATAAAAAAAAAAAAAACACTTTAGATTAAGCAATAAGTGTATAAACGCCTTAGTCATCAATGAATCGATGCAGAAAATATTTTAAAACCGTAGGATTTTTATTTAACCCTTTGGGAGACAGTATAGTGGGTCTCGCTTCTGGCACTTAACGCGTTGAAGTTTGTTGGGCTGGAAATGTTTTTAAAAAGTTTTTTTTTTTTTTGCTCTGTTTAGGTACTCTCGAGATTTTTTAATTTTTTTTTTTGGTCCCGTCTATTTTCCATCTTTTTTTGGGGGGGGGGCCTGGGAGGATTGTGATTTTTTTTTTTTTCTTTACTGATCCATGATTGGCAAAATAAAAAGACTCATTGAAAAAAAAACCCCGACACGCTTTACTCTGAATCTCCTGCCAATACCCGTGAGTCAGTGTATATCATTGCATCCACAGTGAAAACATTACCCACTCACATCATAAGATTACACAGCGAGACAGGCTTCTGCAGCCACTACTACATCCAATCCAGCCTCCTTGCATCCAGCCTCCTCCCTCTCGCTGAAGTTCCAGAGCCTCCATCCACGGATCTGCCATCTCCTCTATTCCGCAGGCTCGGTAAGTTATTAACGCTGTGTTTTCTCCATTCCGAACGTTAATGTGCCGGACAAACGATTCGGGTACCTTCCTCCCCGGGCAACTTGTCGCAAGGGAATTTCCATAAATTCGACTGAAAGTTTTTTAGTTTAAGAACTGCTTGTAGAATTCAGCTGGATAGTTCGATACTCCCTTTACTTTTTTTTTTTTTTTTACCTAAATTGCATTAAAAAAATGTTCCCCCAAAAAAGTATAAATGCTTACATTTGCTAATGTTACAAAGTCAAGAGTTTGACGTGGATTAGAGGTACTTTTTTTTTTTTATTTTTTTTTTTACTTTTTTTTTACTTTTTTTATGAATGATGCCTGAAATTTTTTTTTTTTTTTAATGTTCTTGACTCGGAATTTTCCTTTTTGCTAAGAACAGAATTATTGCTGGGATTTTAAATGTCTCTTGGAATTCACTTGGAGTTGACGTCTGTTTTGTCATTTATAGTTGTTTTTACCAAAAAAAAAAAAAACTAAAGCAATAAGCAGAATTTTGGGTCTGCTTCTAAGAAAGAGCTTTTTTTTTTTGACAGATGACATGCGCTCGTCTGTCTGTTTCTTAAAGCAGCCTTTGGGGGATGCTTGGATACAATTTATTTTGTATTATGGATTTTAATATATTTTTACGTGACGTCACAGTGAATGGCGACGTGTAAACGCAAAAAAAAAAAAAAATTCTTTGCTATTCCAGCTGAGCTATTTTTTTTTATTTTTTATTTATTTTTTGGGGAAAAAAAGGGGCGGGAATTAAAATAGCTTGTTAACCCTCGGCGAGCCAGTGGGTTGCCCAGCTCATTGCAGAATAACGTATGGCGTACACGTACTTGTCTTTAACATGTAAGCAACAATAAACAGAACATTTGTATATAACACGGTGGCTGCTGGCTTTAAACTGAGTGTGACCTCACACGGCGAAGCGTAAAACGTCATCATAATAGCTTGATTTTAACCCTTGCTAGGCTCACAACCAGTGCTGTGTTCAGAGATTCTATAACCAGCGGGAAGCTACTTTAGTAGCTGTCATGTACTATGTATTTTGCACCTTTAGGGACGGCTAAGACGCATATGAAAGAAGATAGGGCATTTTTTTTTTTTTTTTTGGCCCAAACGAGCAACACAGGAAGGTCACATTCAGAGCTGGTTTATTAAGAAAACATGCGGATCAGTCGCTGGGGAGAAAAGTTGAGCCTTTCTTTTTTATCTATGCCTTGGTGATATCTAGAGACTTAAACAAGAAACTCACTGTAGGGGTTCGGAAAACTTAACTTGTTGCAGATGCATTTCTGCATAAAGAGTCGAAGGCGGCTAATGCTTTTACGACCGACTTTTTTTTTTTCACGAAGGTGTAGGCTGTCTAGATTTACACGCGTGTCTATTTTTTTTTTTTATAGTCTTGCATGTCATTGGTTCCCCTCTCTTTCTTTAATAATAGATTTACGGCATCTGTTATAGCCCGACGCAAGTTCAATTTCACCGCGGAAGTCAATGTATTTACATGACAGTTTTTAATATATATATATTTTTTTTACATGCACTTTATTACTGGAACTTTTCATTTTTTTCACTTTCGTAGCCAAAATATTTTTTTAAAGATTTTTTAGTAGTTTTTTTTCAGCAGTTTGTCTGCGATAAATACAGCTGTAGTCGTCTGATGGGTTAAGAGAATTACCAAAATAAGGATATTTTTTTGTGGGGGGGGGTTGTAAAAAAATTTTTTTAAACAAGTAATATTACATAAGAAGTAGGGGAAGTGATGAAAATCTAAGCTGTCCTATTGGCATTCAAACTATATTGGCGATAGTGTATCATGAGACTCATATTGACAGGTTCATTCATCTACTGCCATAAGCTCATTGGTCATTGCAGCTTCACATATTTATTATTATTATTATTATTATTATTATTATAGCGCCAACAGGTAACGCAGCACTTCCTACAGCACATACATTTCCAGGGTAAGAGAAAATTACAATGAATGAAACATGGAGAGATACATTAGGTAAAGGGGGTATATATAAAGTACTGATCTATTGATATGTCCCATAGATTCAGCTCCATAAATTCTATACTTTGGATGCGAGAGAGATCCATGTCAAGTATCTAAAAGCTGATTATAAGAAAATTATATTATTTCCAATACTAGTCATTACCATTAGTAACATTATACTGTTTCCACTTTGGGACGTTGTATCTCTTCCTCTCATTACGACAACTTATCCTTCAGAATGGGACAAATGTCTTATGTGCACCAAACAAGAAAATCACAATCAATATATTTGTAATATAATGTATGTAAGAGAGGAGAGGCTGTATATACAGTCATGATGGCCAATACAATGTTGGGGAGGGATATAAAAATACATTAAAATAACATGAAATGGATCAGAAATCCAGCGCAGACAGGGTTAATGCTGTAAATGACTATTGTAGCTGGAAACGGCTGATTTTTAATGGAATGTCTTCATAGGTGCACAGAGGCCCTTTATCACTCCCATCACTCCTGTGTTCCAATGGCCCTTTATCACTCCCATCACTCCTGTGTTCCAATGGCCCTTTATCACTCCCATCACTCCTGTGTTCTAATGGCCCTTTATCACTCCCATCACTCCTGTGTCCCAATGGCCCTTTATCACTCCCATCACTCCTGTGTTCCAATGGCCATTTATCACTCCCATCACTCCTGTGTCCCAATGGCCCTTTATCACTCCCATCACTCCTGTGTTCCAATGGCCCTTTATCACTCCCATCACTCCTGTGTTCCAATGGCCCTTTATCACTCCCATCACTCCTGGGTTCCAATGGCATGTTGTGTTCGCCAATCCAAGTTTAAGTTTAAAAGGCTAATTGATCATACAGTGGTCTGTAACATATGTTGACATTTCTGGTGAAATAAACAAAAAGGCTAAAGATTTTATAATAGACTAATGATTGAGTGTGTGGCAGCAGCAGTTTAATGTTGATAAATGTAAAATAATGCACTTGGGAAGTAAAAATCCAAAGGAAAGATATAGCATTGGGGACGCTGTACTGTCAATGACAACAGAAGAGAGGGGCCTTGGATTCATTATTTCTGAAGACTTAAAGAATGAATTCTGAGTTCTTATCTGGTATCAAATTCTCATTTTTATGTATCCTATATCCTAACTGTTCCATATATAAATGTCTCGGTCAGCAAAACCAAGCACTTAACCACTTATAGTCGTTTTTGCTATTTTTTTATATGTATGTATGCTGTAGAGAAAAAAAAAGCAAGGTATATGGGAGAAAAAAATGATCAAAGATTATGCTCGAAGTATTAGTGACAACCCAAAAAAATACAATGCAAACCCTGACTTGCCTGGAAAATATTCTAAAGATATATTCTAAATTGAGCCACCTGTATTCAAGCAGGGAGTTGGGGTGGGATACCAGGGGGCGAAAAACGCTCATAAACAAATGAGAGTCAGTTCCAGGCTGCCTGACCCTGGAAATCTATCCAGGCCCTGTGATTTGGGTTAAAAACATGGCGTTTGAGTTCCAAGGTTTGTCTATGACCGCCAACACTGTGCCATTTTTATGAAGAGAGACTTAACTCGCAGGTGTGGTTTGCGTATGCACAGTGTATACATTATGCTAACATGGTGTACATAGGGTTACTGTATTGCTGTTTAAGTTGCAGATGCTTATTAAATATTCATATTTCAAGGAGGGATTTAGAAAAATGTAGACTGCAGATTTTACCCAAAACAACCCTAATTAATGCACTTTCGTACGTGAAAACAGCCTTTGTTTATCGGAGAATATGGGCATTTTTTATCATTTTTTAGAAAGTCATATGGCTGCCCTGCTATAGAGGGAGACTACAAACCGGCTTTTGGTGGACATGTAGGAAGGTAGTTGGGACATGCTCTCCCATCAACCCCCAAACCTACTTACCCCAATAACTACAGACATGCTGATTGGATGTGAAAAGGTCGCAGCTTTATTACTTAAATGCAAAACATACTGTGCCAGCCTGAGGCCAAAACAAATCTTCATAAAAATAAACATAAACATACACACAAATGACAAAACAACGTAACTTTGCCCAATTCAGTACAGGAACCAAACAACGTCCCTTCCGGCCACCTTTTGGTTACCCCCAGAGGTACTCCCCTCCCCCATCGTCCAATAACACCAACCGCTCCATACGCTGCCACACACCAGTGCTAACCACCAGCCGACCATAAGCTTGGTGGGAACAGCCAAGGTCATTGACCTTACCACACAAGAGGTCAGGGGAGGACCGAGACCCGACTTGCCATCCTTATAACCCAACTTTGTCACCACAACTTACACTTGGGGAGGGAGGAAGGGAATCATTCCCAAATGGCAGTGACCAGGGTCACCAAAAGGGCACCCTATATCCCCTCGGGACCCCCACCCCCAACATGCATACAGCCAATCAGACCTCACCCACACATACATGTGCCCTGTCCAATTAATGTCATGGCCCAGCTGCTGGTGCCATCGGGGTTAACCCTAGGGCTTCTAGAACCCGAGACAAAGTATTTTCCCTGTGGTCTCCTCCTGCATTAATCTGCGTACAAACCAATGAAAGAACCTGACCCAATTCCACCAGCTCTCCACCTTTCCTGCTTACCTATACGGTGCGGGCAGTTTTGGTTATCATCGTACAGATCCTTTGCCTACCCCTCGAGCATTAATGTCCCAAATGTAGGTTAAAAACGCAATAGACCGCCTGCCTTCATATTCTAATAAAAAATATTATTAATACACTTTATTTATAGAGAACCAGCAAATTCCATACGTAGAAAACCCTACGGTCCTGGTGTTATTAGAAGCAGCTATAAAGCTATGAAAAAAGTTAATAGTTATGTCAATGAATGAATGATAGTATGAATTCTGCCTGATTTTAGTGGAGGAAACGGAGGCGGATACCTTAGTATTCATAAAAACATAGAATTTATTATTCGGACCATCTAGTCTGCCTACTCTTATCTTGTTGTGAAACCTCAAATCGTATTCCATTCTTGGAACGTCTGTCTTATGCATGTTTAACACCCCTCGCCGTATTAACCTCTACTAGAAGCACATTCCACTTATCCACCACTCTCTAAAAGTGTTTGTATTACTTCTAAGCCTCCGACCCTCTAGTGCTGGAGTAAGTCCTCTTGTCCTAATATTTCTCCTCCTTTGTTAAATCCCCTTAAGTATTTAAATGTTTCCTCTCGCCTCCAATCCGTATGTATTGAGATCCCTAGTCTTTCCCTAAACGTCTTGTCCTGCCGATTGTTTATCGTAGCCCATCGCTCAATTATCTCCAGAACTTGTGTATCAGTCTGAAGATGAAGATGATCTAGCTCTGGACAGGGATCTGTAAAGTGTCAGAACCACTTCCCTCTCTCTTTCGCTAATGCTTCTCGCTTGCATTTTCCGCTGCTCGGATACATCGATGATACTGTATGTTTTTAAACCCCAAGTGCATTACTTTACATTTATCAACATTTTAAAGTATCAACATAGGTAAATAATGCAATTTAGCCAGATGCATGTTTTTTAACTTTGTTACTTTTTCTAATTTTGGCAAGAACAAAAAAAACAATATCATTGTCTACATTTTAGCCACGGGCTAGCAAACTCAGCATTAAACACCCTCCAGTGTCTCTGGGTTGTTTAAGTAAGATGAAGGATGCTCCCAAGGACCATTCTGTTGAAACAAGATGCTTTGATGCTTAACTTTTCATTCACATTTTCACTGGCTGCATAATAGTTGTTTTCTAATGAAATGACAGTTTTCTAATGTTTTTCCCAATTAAATGTTAAGTGCCAGTGGACTTTTCACAAGGCACAATAAGCTGCTGTCTAGCAGGGATACTATTTGCGGGTGGACCATAATGGATGGTATGGTCCAAACTCCTACCATATATTAATGTCCGCTTTGACCATCGGAAATAAGGAATCATAGAGTTCAGCCTCCACTTTTGAGGCTAAACTATATGGAATATATGATTATTAATAAATCAACAAGTAATTTTAGCGCAACCTTTCAAAGGTGATCTCTGCCCACATGAGTGTATAATGTTATTCTGCATTATTTCCTTGATATGATAATGAGATTATTTTACATATCTATTTTGTCATCCTTTTATGGTAAAAAAAAATGGACATACCTGGAAGCTGTTGAGCTTTTAACTGGTATGTCTCAGTTAAAGTCATTGCTTGAATACAGGTGATTTAGGTCCCGACAAGTCATGGTTTTCTTAAGGATGGTTATTTAGAACCATTCGGCTGCCTCCATTAGCAATAGAATCTGTGTGATGGCTATTAAGTGGTTAATATTTACAGACTCTCAAGTTCAGATCATTTAGAGAGCTCCAACGTTACGTTTCCTTTTTTAGCTTATAGTGAATACTCTTTTATTGACTTTACTTATATATGAGGTGTGGGATAGGGTTGGCTAAAGGTCTTGGGAGTGGATTCCTTTATTCATAAAGTAGGTTTTTGTTAAAGATATTGGCTACAATGTTGATGATCGTTACTCAATCCCTGCCGGCTGCATTGGGTCCCTGTCTGATTCATGAATCCCAATGACTGTGACCAGGATAATGTTAAAATAAACTGAAAAAAGGCCATGAATTTGGGTAAGTGACAAAAGAAAGACGTATTCGCCGGGGACGGTTTCAAATGGAAAGAAAAGTATTTTAAGTAACTCGGTTTCTCTGCGGTTACAGCGTGTCCTTTGTAACCACACAGGATTATTCTACCCTATTTTCCTAGGAATATGGCAAGAAGTGTAGTCATTGTGGCATGTTACCTATTTTCACAATTTGCCATGAGCTTAGGGAAAGATTTGGGTCCTTTGGAAGAGAAAAAAGCATGAAGATACCCGGGACGTTCCCTGCTCGGAGCTTTCCCTATTCTCAGTAAGTGGCTTCGAGCCAGGCCAGGCATGGAGGCAGGGTCGGAACCGAAAAGCCTTTAGCGGGAGTGGAGCATGTCGAAAGCGGGCAGACAGTAGGCACAACGTGGGTGGGAGGGGGTACAGCCACATCTGGATCAAGAGGAAACCGACCCGGAGACTCTGGGAAGCAGAGCTTCACCCCGAGACCCCAGATCAAACCCAGAGGGTCTCTTTCCTCTTCAATCAAGGATATCCATCCAAGATTCTTTCACTTCACATTTTCCAACTCGGCTTCTAAAAAAAATGCCAACCCCATATATTTTATGTTGTTTTTTTTTTATCAGTAGTTTTTTTGTTTTTTATTTTGAGTTATAGTGAAATGACTGATGTTCATACCTGGGAACTGCCCAAGGTGGGCCACCAGGAGCTTCGCAGGGGGTGACTTTGTGTAGGGGTGGGGCTAGTCATACATAGGGGTGGGGCTAGCTCCAGATAGCCTATTGCGACAGAGATCTGGATGTGTTTAGACGTTTCTAGTTGACTCCTTGCACATGTCTAGAAGCCCCCGGCTCTGCCTCCTTTGTATTATAGCTGATTATGTTTCAGGTGTCTGTGCTGTCCTTTGGAATCCCGACACACACAGTTGTGAACTTGCTGATCTCTTTTTTATTCTTTCCAAGACTGTGAGAAGGAATTCACTAACTGCCCCATTCCTTCTATGAAGTTTTATATTAATTCGAATGTTCTCTTTTTTCCTATTTAGTACATAGGTATCCGTGCACAGAACCTCTAGAATTATTAATTATTCAAAGTTCTAATAAGCTTCCCCGATATTCACACTCGATTCCACCCTTTATGACTCTTGCTGTCTTAAACTTAACATAAAAAGTCAACTAATTGAGTAAATTAGTTTTAAAGTCAGAATAATGGAAGCCATAGCCGTAGGGATGTTGACCTCTATCAGTCCCGGCCGCAGGGACCTAATGACCCCTCGTTCCACTTTACTTTGGTGAGCGGAAGCAAAACAATTAGCTCACAAAATAAAGGAAATCAAGAGCTATTATCACTCAGAAACCTGCGAGAAGTAATTTAAACCCTGGGAATACCAACGAGAAAAAAATATATATAATATTTTATGCGCATAAAGTTATATAATAAGTTCCAATATCAGCCAGAAATATTCTAAATAAATTATTTTCTGGACAAGAGATTATAAACCCAGTGACCTGACTCATCGATGGGCCACGGGATCAAGAAATTAAAACATGTAATTGCTCTTAGAGGAAAATGGGATGAAGAGACATGCAGCGTGTCCCCTAGATTTTCTTACAAGCAATAGTAGATACGTGGAACATCCACCCAGCAGTGGTGGAAGTTAATACAGAACAGCTATCGAAATACGTATGGAATAGACATGAGGCTATAAGTAAAGGTTTGAGGTTTTGCAGAAATGGGTAGATTAGATGGGCTGATTTTTAAGGTTATATGCCTAAAAATTCTAATCTTTGGTGTTTCTCTGAATTATTTTTATACATGTGTGTTTTTCTACGAAAATATATGAATAAATATTAAAAAAATATATATTTTTTAAAAATGTGTCTGTTCGGGGTAGTGGGTGTCATAAACTAATTTCAAGCTTATACAAAGAAAAAAAAAAGACTAGTAAATCACAAAAAACCGAATGAAAATATGAAAATAATTACATGGTTTCCCAAAGGGATAGAGGGGGGGGTATAGAACAAAACGCGCACTTTTAACAGCTTTGACTACTCAACACAGCCTTTGAGACACGGGATATAGCGTCGTTAAAGTTGATTCCTCTACTTGCGTTTTTTTTTTTTAGGCCGCTAAAGGAAAGCTTCATATAACATGCCCAGAAAAAAAAAATGTTTTTGTTCCCCCAGCAAAGGTTTTAAGTCCCAAAACTGCCAATTAAACCATTCCATAAATCGTCCATTATAGGTAGTAAAAGCTAATTTTAGATTTCCTGCCCGCTCCAGTGTCTTGCCTGATTGCTACCAGTTACATGGTGGCTGAACCTGTCAAGGGACAGGGGATGTCGAATGCCTTCTGACTGCCATGCGCGGACTTCTGTTTTTAATATCACACCCTGCGTTACGTTTCTTTGACTTTACCCGAGTCGTTTTTTTTATTTTTTTATTTTTTTTATTTTTTTTTTATTATTATTTTTTTATTTTACGAATTCTTTTGTAAGTTTGGTCTCTGAGTCAAGCGTTTTCTCCTTGTTAATCACGCTTTTATTTTATTGTTCTGGCCTGTTTATGCGAACGGCATGTGGATGAAATTTATTGAACTCAACTGTCAAGTGGAGAGATTTCTGGGTCGTTAATGTGGATTTAAGGAGATGCATGAATTTAACAGTTTCAGGGCTAAAGAACGAGTTAAATAATAGATTGGTGCTCGTTTTATAGTGGGCGCGTATAAAGGGGAACTGCGTTTTTTACACCTTTTTATCTAAATTAATCAATAACTTATTTTTGTTGTTTCAACATCAGGCTGTTGATGCTCAAAAATATTTAAATATATGTATGATCTCCTTTTTTAGCGGCCTATTGTGGCTGCAGAGGGGCTAGTGCCCACTTTGGACCTTCCACCCTAGGCCTAGTTGGCCTATGGCAGACCACGTCACTGGTCTACGTCTCACTGGCATTCCAAAAATAACTAATTTAACTTTAAACTTTTAACTTTTAATTTAAGTAATTTAAATTAATTTATTTTATTGAATACTACCTTTAATATAGTGTTAATTTCCTGATTTGACTTGAATCTCTTTAATTTTATACCCGCTACTTTTTACTAAAGACACTCTACTCTTTCATTTTAGACTGATGAAAATATGGCGCACGTGAAGGATTGATTTAAATATGAATAATAAAAAACCTCTTGGTGTTCCTCTGGCTGACCCCTGTAGGGCATCTACAGGATCCTATTTTGTACCTAGTTTAGACTTGTGGGGCCCCCTGATTCCTTATTGCCTACTGGATACAGCCCTCCCAATACATTCTGCTTTCTACAATTAAAAACAGATGTACAAAAAATCCATACTTCTGCATTAATGGGTATATATATATATATATATATATATATATATATTATTTTAAAAAAGCAAAATATATATATATGTATGTATTTATATTATCTTATTATTATTATTAAATTAATAAGAACTAATTTGGGTGAAAAAAAAGGATATATAAAACCTACTTTCTTATTAATTTAATAATAATAATATTTTATAAATATATTCTTAATAATAATAAGATAATATAAATATATATATTTATATTATCTTCTTATCATTATTATTAAATTAATAAGAAAGTAGGTTTTATATATACTTTTTTTTCCGCCCAAATTAGTTTTGAAATTTGCCTAGGCTTGGCTTTGAAATTGCTGCTAAAACATCTGTTATAAAAGAATAGTTATTTTGATAGCGAAAGTACAAAATATTGTTCAGGTGGAATGCCGAAGCGGCCCCGTAAGAAGATTATTGCGACATGTGTCTAGACATGCGGAGAGATGATGTAGTCGGAGGTCATTGACTGAAGTTATGAAGTAGGAGGAGAGTTTGGGCTTTTAAGGGCCTGAGTCAGAATCTTGTCTGAATGACTTGAAATGCTGATGTTTTGGGTTTCTTAAGTTGCCAGGATTCCTTCTCATAATCTAATGTAAAAAAAAGAAGCAGAAATGAGATGTAGGGGTCTTTGGAACGGTTGCAGAAGATGTGTGAGGATGGCCGGCACATTCTGGTGGTATTCTGATACCTTGTATCATCTCCATGCATTTTGTGATATATTTGCTGATTTTTAAAAAATGTCCGAATTGATGATTTTCTTTGCAGTCACAGAATCCCTCCGTCTCTTTTCTAAGTGCAGGGCATGACTCCGTCACAGTGTTCTACAGCCCCAAAAGTCTCAATAATGTGCATAGAAACTAAAATGATACATTTCGTTGTATCCTTACAATACATTTCTCTTCTAAACGCGTTGCTCCATTACATAAATAGACATAAACGAGCCACAAAGACAAATTACATTTTACATAATAAGCCAATGTAATCATAATATTAATAATAACAATATTAAGCAATATGGAAGCAAGCAACGTATGTGTATTAGAAACCCTGTGTGTTTACAATGGCACCAAAAGCTGTGATCCGTGAGCACAAAGTACTGTGTCGCGCATGTGTGTTCCAACACATACTGAAACTTATTAGGACTACTATATAAATATTATTATATTAAATATTTTCCTGATAGCAAACCATGTGCAGATCTGATCATTATATACCACATTATATATATATATACACATATATATATATATATATATATATATATATATATATATATATATATACAACAACGTGTCTGTTTATACAAGTCATGGAATTTTCCTACTTTCTGCCTTTCTCGATCTTGATAATCACTGAGCTAAACTTAAGTGTATTTCTCTTGACACAGAGCCAGACTTTGTAAAGCAGTAGCGAGACTGCAAAGCCCAAGCCTAAAATAGCCACAGAGTTGTAATTATTGAGAGTGAAAAAGAAAACTGAAAAAGCCTCAGCTTCTTGCTATCTAAGCTCATGCTCATTTTGGGTTCTTTTTTCATTATTTAGGTCGATAAGGAGTTTCTTTTCAATAGATATTTTAAAGTTCACAATACATCTTTGTCTATGTCAACAAGAGCAACCTCCTCGCATCTTCATCTGGAGAACTAGGAGAATAAGAAAAGAACATTTGGGAAGAGAACAGCTTGGTGTCAGTCTCATAAGGTGTCCATGTTTAGTGTAGTTCTGTAGGTTTCCTAGAGCCCCAAAAGTCAAAAGAGAATGCGGAACGTACCTTCTCAACATGACTTATTCTGTTCATAGTTGTTCATAGGCCAGTTATTCCAAAGCATTGGTCGGCTTCGAAATCAATCATATTTGAAGCACAAACTTTATAATGCAGTAAAATAATAGTCTGGTTTTCAGATTTTGGAGCCGCTTGCACCCCTGTTCCTATTATCGAAGAAGATGAGAATCCTTCCCATGAGAGGATAGGATGCACAACCCTAAACATTGTTTCAGAAATATTCCCACATTTCTAGTGCGAAAAAATAAAGCTATGGCTGTATTATTATTATTCTTATTCTTATTATTATTATTTGTTTTATATAGCACCATCATATTCCGTAGCGCTGTACAACGGGAAGACAGGACATGACATGTAGTATATAACATAACAATGTGACTTACAGAAATAACAAGTGAGGAGGGCCCTGATCAAACATTCTAACAATCTAGAGGGATACTAGAGACATATGTACAGAACACTATTATTATTATAGTGTTACACGGTGACATATTTACTTTTTACACCCATTCGCCCCTCCACAGTCCGAGTCTGCCCCACATTCAAAGGTACTCCATGGCTTAAGACACAGAACCCCGGCATATGTGTCTTAAAGAAGCGCAGCGCCTTCTAACGCAGTCTATGCATCCTGTCCTGAGTCAGCGCAGCCTCCATAGTTTCAAAGATCTCCTCTGTAACCGGCACATTGAGCAGCGGGACACCACAAGGCCTGATCACCCAAGTGCCCCCCAGTTTGGCAGTAGAGGGACTAATGCCCCATTCGTTACATTCATTCATAATATTACATTGTTAAAATATGTTATCATCGGCGTGATAATTATGGCTTAAACTAAAGTTCTCTCTTCATTATTTAACAATTTCCAAAAGACTCAAAGACTCATTTTAAAGTTTAGTCAGGGCCAAAAAGAGTACAAAAGGCCAGAGAAGGAACATGTTTATTACTAAAAGGGACTTTTCAGTTTCCTGACGGTTTTATACCCCACATTTTTGTAATGTGGACACTGGATTTATTTTTGTTGTAACTACTTAGCGGATGTACCGTATTTGCTCAATCGTAAGACGACCCCCTGTAATTTGAATATTAATTTAGGAAAAAAAGAAAAAGCCTGAATTAATTAATTCACATGTCAACTTTTTTTTCATATTTAATAAAAACTATGATTGAGAAAAATGCATCGCACGGACATCCACCGGCTGCTGGAGAGGAGGATCCAGGTCCCCTGCAGCGCTGCGGGGGATCTGAATCTTAGTCTTGTAGTCAGACCTCTATTTGAGGTCTTATTAGAAGATGGCCTCGGATATAATACGGTACAACCATCCACATTCAACTGTTGAATTACAGAAATCTTTACATGCTTAAAATATAAACTAAAATCCAGCCTTCTTAAAGAAAATTAGTTTTGGAAATTCTAGTACGGCTAGAACATTTTTGTAATGGAAAGAAATGTTTGGCAGAATTGTAAAAAAGTTGAACCCACAGTCTATGAATTTTTGGGTATGGGTGTGTGAATGAATGTCTCATTCAAATATGGTTTACGGTAAACAGAAAATAAAATATTAGGGGAAAGCTGGAAAAAATAGGAAAATATTACACGTTCCCGTCCTTCTTTTCAGAGAACAGTAGCTCATGTTTCATTGGAAAGAGGTGATAAAGGAAATGTACGCCTTTATATTTCCAAGTTAAAAAAAAAAATGAACTAAGAGCTACAATTGAATGTTTTGTTTGACTCCAGATAATCTGATTGGCTTACGCTATTGGGCGCCTTTCCTAAATGTTTCAAACGCAAGATTGTCCCATGAACCAAAATGTGAAACAAAGACCTAAAAACACCCAACATCTGCAAAAGCTCAACCCGCGTCTAGTGTGATAGATAATCAATTACATGAGTTACGCAACAAAACATAACATACATGCGGCTGAGTGATATTTATTGTGGCAAGTTTATAAAAATCCTTCTTTTCTCTGTGCTACAATTGATGGGAGAGATTTGTAAATCAATTAAGTGATTTTTTTTTAGGTAAATGAAGTTAAAAAAAAGGGAAATCTGAAGATACAGAGAATTGTACATTTAATGCGAAAAAATGTTAGTTTAAAGAAAAAAAAAGATTTTTTTTAATATCGATAGAGTCAAATTTTAGTTAAAAAAAAAAAAAACCCATAGAAAAACACATTTCTTGTGCCGCTCAGACTTACAGAAATAAATGACCTCATTTCAGCAGCTTTCTGGGTGGTGCAAACGTGATTAAAAAAAAAGGCAAAAGCTTTATAATGGTCATAAGGAGTTGGTATAATTCAATACATTTACAACTGTAAAATAAATACATATGTTAAGGAACTATTAAAAATCAATAATGTTTCTCGTTTTAATATATATGGATAGTAAGAGAATCTGTAACCCCTTCCAGGTCTCTTTTTTCATTTATCTGTAAGACGTAGTGTGTTTGCTCGACATGATAACGCGGCTACACTTCAGATAACAAACACGGGGTTTATCAAGTGAAGCACAGATGTGTTTAAATGGAACTCGGCGTCGCCAAATTCCCATACCTGGTATATCACATGGAGACTCTCAAAATCACCGCTGATTACCGGGTCTCCGGGTGAGAATGTCTAATCTCCAGGTGGGAGAGCGGTATTTGACCATGCACACTCCCGGGCCAGGTACCACCCATGCCCTTAAATGCGATTGGAGCTAGACCAACTTGCCCCACCCCTATATGTGCCGCCATGTCTGCTCTTTTACGTGAACAGCCCGTTCCTCTCTCTACTAGATAGAGAATACTCGGAGTGGGTCCCATGGGAAGTTCACATGTACGCACACGCCATCACTTATATTACAAAGGGCCAACCATGGACGGTCTTTCCCGCCCACGGACTCCCGTCTTGGCTCTTCATAATGGATAGTTTAAACCTTTCAGCTCTTCTCTTACCTCGAGTCATGTTTTTGAGAATAAATTCCATTAATGTCTAAAGAATGGTCAACTACTACAATGGAGCGCCATCTTTATTCAATTCCACAGGAGTAACCCTTCCATTGTTACAAAATACTAAAAAGTAGATTCTCAAGGATGTGAGTTATTCGGATCATTATACCTTTTTTTAAAAAAAAAATCTGTATCCTTCATCTTGTATGAATAATAATAATAATAACATATACATCGCGATGAATCCCATAGTCACCCGATGCCGCTGCTGAGTTTGTTGAAAGTGACGAGGGATTCGCTAAATGATGCCATTCCCTGTATCTTTTTTGTAATGTCTAAAAAGAATGGAAACAACGTTGTCGTTGTGTTGTAACCGTAACATAGAACTTTACACAGAACTCACTGACTGAGTCAGAGTTAATTGAGTTTGTCAGTAGAGTGGGCTGGATACATTGGAAGCCGGCGGATCTGTATTATCAGGGGAGCTACGCTATGCGGACCACTAAAAATATTCAAGAACAAAAAATGTGGAGCCTAAAGGGATCCCTCTATCTCGCTTCTAAACACGGTTGGCCTTATTTATATTCCTATTCAATATTTCCTCTAACGTCTACAATTCTTTTGACTGTATCCAATATTGTGAATGACCTTTAGTTGTTGGTTGTTTTTTTTTGGAATGATAAGTTTTTTTTATTTCGTTCCCACTAGCCGAATTTTAATGTAGATGATGCAAATGGGCATGAAAACCTATCAGTGGAAAACATATTTTTTTATTGGGAGTTTCCACTTGGAGCAAAGTACTATTTATTTACTGCATGTTTTTGGATATTGGTGAAAGTTTTATCTTAACTGCACTTAGAAGAAATAATGGAAACATGTCAGAATTTCGGGCTCTCCTAGAAATCCAAAGGATTTAAAAAATATGTCCCAAAATAGCAGTCGCCCTGTTTAAGTTGAAGGGGAAACTCCCCCCGTTTTCATTTTTTATTACTAGTATCAGATTAAAAAAATTTTTTTTAAAATAAAATATTCCGCTGCTCTCTTTTTCGACTTCTTACATAACATAAAGTTTTCAGGCAGTTGCATATTAGCAATTTTTATTAGTTATCCCACCCCAATAGACACAAACACTTCATTATCATACTGCCTGTGGTAAACAATAGAACAGCTCTGTCTTAATCACCCAGCAGGACTCTCTGCTTAATGAAAGTCTATGGAGGAACGGACTTCTCTAGCATTGCCATAAAGTATAGCCTCGGTGATTTGCCGGTAATTATACTTTACCCACAAATTCTGCTGGCTTAAGTCTGTAATTGGATCGGTCACAATGACCTCAAGTAGACAGGCACCATCAATCAAAAACATAATTTTCAGAAGAATGATTAATAGCTGAAAAATAAGGGCCAATTTGTAAGAAGAAAACTAAACATTTACAAAGTATAATACATTTCATGGAAGAGGGAACAGTTATCTTTAAAATAACACGAGCAGTTAAAAGGAAAGCATCATTTTAATTTTGTGAAAACATGTTAAAAAGGCTTTAATCCTCCGTTATTTTGCCTCGTATGTGCCAACACGCAAAATATTTTTATAACAAAAGAATTAAATTAGCGTTCGCTGTAAAAGGTAAATGTTTATATTTGGCACCAATCACAATAGAAAGCTATTTCCCAATGCTTTGGTGATTTTATTTATTCGATGAAAAAAAAATGCCTTTGAAGTCTAAGGGATTGCAAAGCATGAAACGGGGGGGGGGTACAAAGGAAATCCCCCCCAAAAAACAAATTACGGGCAATACAACGAAAAACAAACATCGCATAATCCACAAAATCGACAGCAGATATATTTTCTTTTTCATAATTCATTAATATATCCCATTTGAGGACAAATCTTATTTAATATGAATAAAACACTGTTTTATAAAAGGAGATGATTTTGTAGGGCTACACAAGCCGTTAATTAAAAGCCTTTTTTTTTCAATTATATTTTTATTATCAGTCTCTCAGGCAAGAGTTTCCAGATGGCCATTAAACCCTGCCAGTAAATGAGTTACATTATTACATCATATGGATAGACACATTGTGTATATTCTTTTTAACAGTGTCTGAGTGTGTTATTGTGTCTGGATATGTTAGTGTGTGTCTGCTTATGTGTGTGTCTGGGTATGTTAGTGCGTGCATGTAAGTGTGAGTGTCTGGTTGTGTGTGTTAGGATGAGTTTCTGTGTGCCTTAATGTGTGTGTCACATAATGGATGTGGGCGTGGTTTTTGTGGGTGTGGTTTCGGTGGGTGTGGTTTGGAAGGGGCAGCATTTTATTCTTGGACCCAGGCGGCACAGTATCGTGAGCCAGCTATATGCTTAAAATCCAGGCATGAAATGTGGATGCAGTCTGAAACTTGGTCACGGTAAAGAGTTGGAATAGGCCTAAAATTATTATTATATTTTATTTATATAACACCAACAATTCACGCAGCGCTTCTTACAGTCCCTACTTTCAAAGGGTGTGACAAAACTAGAACTGACGGACTAAGACAAACCGAAACATTAGGGCCCGGCTCGCCAGCGTACAATCTACAGGTATTAAGGAACCATTGGGTACCAAACGGAAATGGCTACATTTACATTTTTAAAGGTTTTTCTCATGAATAAATGAGTAATAAGAAATTTTGTGTTTACTGAGATACTTTTTTAGCAATATGCCTTCTTGCGTCTACATCTCAAAGCAAAACTTATTAAGAAAATGTAAAATAAATGCAATCAAGCTCGTGCTGATGTGGCTGCAGGAATCTGAGAGGGTCGAGCATTTTTTTCCCTTACAATTCTTCTTTTTCTAGATTAGCAACTAAATCATAATCCTCTGCTTCATGCCTTATGGAGAGTCGTTCTCTGTTAGAAAGTTACTCCATCAAAGACACCAAAGCCTCCATAACCTCTTTGGGTTGGAAATAAGCTTCACCGTCTCTCGGGTCAGATACAGAAGCACATAATACAGTTTAGCTGCTACCATGTTGCAACATGAATTTTTTATACAAACTTAAGTTCATGTAAAATTACAGGGTCATTTAGTTTGGAAGGAGAACAAAATAACCATCTCCCTTCTTTAGTCTAATAAGTGGGAGTAAGTTTTACCCTCTCCAGTTCAGGCTTCTTGGTGGCCACCTTATTGGATGTGATAATGAAGGCTTTATTTTCTACAGTTTCTGAGTAAACTATGACCCATTATTTTTCTTCTCTAGAGTATATTTTACAGGAGCTGCATCTTAAGTATTTTCCTCCCACAAACTGCTCTTGCTAAACGCGAAGGAACTTTTTTTGATATTACTCATCTGGTGTCAGTCCAGGGCTCTTAAAACCAATCACTTAAGGTCAGGAATCAAAGCATTGTGAAGTATGACTTACATCCTTTGAATCCGTTCGTTGACATGACGCATATTCCGTACTTCTATTTATATAAAGTACTCTTTTTTTTTTGTTCTTTTATTTTCTGTTCTCTTCTTTTACTCAAATAAATTATTTGATGAGAGGTGCTTGGCAAAAGCGGAGACCGAACGTATAATATAGACATAGATTCAAAAGCTACAGTTTTAAGATTTATTGGGGCTTATTTTACTGAGATGTTTTACATTCTGTCTGTATACCATGCCGACTAAATTGCTAGCAAATGTCTAAGTTTATTACAGGTTACCTTTATTTCAGCAAATTCTTTATTCCTCCTCAATCCACTTCTCGGTAATCCCGAGATATCAGCAGAACGCCCAAAAGTATTAACTACGTGGACTTGGGCACAAATGAATGGGAATTACCCTCCCCCCGGGCATATGTATAGGTTTATATGCCAATTTACTTAGAAATAACTGTAATGCGGTCTAGTCGCGTCTCTATCTCTGGCGATGCCCTAGGCGTAACCCAGTGCAGCACCACCAGCCACCCCTTCTGCTATATCTTCCTTGTTGATGAGCGCCGGGATATGACATCATACCCCAGCATTCCGCCATAGTGTTAATAGGCAGATGTGGGAGATCTCCCTGTTACCCAGCCGGGAGTGGTGCAGCAGGGAGTCTGATTGCCGAAAAAGATAAGTAGGCTCCCTGTTTTGCGGCTACCACCCAGGGGAGGGCTGGCAGCCGAAGGCCTGGGGGGCAAGTCAAGTGAAGTGGCTCCGCCCCTTCGCACTCACCTTTCACCCCTCACGCTGCTCCCATCACTATGCGGCCATCAGACTGCTGGAAAACTGATCTAAACGGCCGCTGGGTGCTGATGCCACCGGCCGGAGCTACTTGAATCCTTTTTTTTATTTATTTAATATGCCGGATCGGCTTGCCATATTAAAAATAAATAAATAAAGTATTAAAGTAGCGCCGGCCGGCAGCATTAGCACCCAGCGGCCGTTTAGATTCGATTTCCAACAATCTGATGGCCGCATAGTGATGGGAGCAGCGTGAGGGGTGAAAGGTGAGTGCGAGGGGGCGGAGCTTTCACCCCTCACGCTGCTCCCATCACTTGGCGGCCATCGCATACGGCCGCTGGGTGCTGATGCCGCCGGCCGGCGCTGCTTTAATACTATTTTTTTCATTTAATAGCCGATCCGGCTTGCCATATTACATTTTAAAAAAAAGTATTAAAGTAGCGCCGGCCGGCGCCATCAGCACCCAGCGGCCGTTTAGATTAGATTTCGGGCGGCCTGGGGGGGGGCAATTGCCCCCCTGCCCCCTGGCCCCTGCTACCACCCCCTGGTTGGCCTAGTCCATCACTGACGTGGTCACATGTAAAGCAGAGACTTAGTCAGTAGCGCTGTACATCAGGGAGAAATAGGATGCAAATAATTGTAATACATTTTTGAACAGTGAGTGAAGATGAATACAGTCTAGGATGCGAAGTAATACATTTTGTTGGTTAATATGTTTTAGCCACCAGGTGCATGGACATTATACAGAAGACGGTCCAATAATGTATACGCGATTCAATACATAAATGATTTACATATTACAAGATAGGAGAGCTTCCAGTATATATTCACAAAGAGTTGCCGGATGTGTTGAGTGAGGTTGCATTGCACACTGCAGGTCTCTTGTTGAGTTGACTCAAGTTACTGTTGAGTTGACTTTGGCGAAGTGATGAGTAGCTCATTTTCTGCCAACTCAGTTGCGTTGGCCCAATCAATCGAACTCGGCTGGCAAATCGGCACGAATGAAACCTTTGTGAAAAGAGCCCTAAATAGCTGTATGTATGTAGGGCAAGATGTAGGCGGGATGGTAGATTGTCAAGACCACCATTATCTGGATCAGAGATCGTATAATTTAGTGAGTAAATTCACTGGTTCGGTTTTTTTATGTGATATTATAGACTATAATTATATAAGTATGATGTCAAAGTGTAATTTGCCATCTGGGAGAGAGTCTGGTTGTACCGAGGGCATAGACGAGGCGCATGTCGTTGCTAGAATGGAGAACCAGCTTGGGACTTAGGTGATGAAATATAACAATCGATGTATGGGAAAAGATTTATCGGTGAGGACTAAGATTTTCAATCGACTCAGCTTAAGAACTAAAAGAGGCAATTAAAATATTTGGTGCATAAACATGTAACGTTTTTATTTTAATATACACGGCATGTAGCGAATTAGGATATTAGAACAACTTACTACTTAAAATAGAATTTTCCTTGCAGCAAAAGTAAAAAGAGAGACAGTGTCTTATTTACCACAACGCTATAACGTAAAGAATTCTTAGATTTTTTTTATTGCAGACCTGTATAAAAAATGTATTCATCTACTGTTTAGCTACAACTATACCATATTACAACTTTAAAGTCAAATTCCCAGATAAAGCTTTCTTTACACATGTACAAAGTGCCCCAATCATGTAAATGATCTATAGTGGGATAAAAAAGTTGTCAACGAGGTTAAAAACAAAATACCACCTGTGTCTGTAAAAAAAAACCCCTATAAGTGTTTAGTAAACATTCGGCAGACTTCGGCACTTGAAATGATACAACTTGCTGAGCAACTCGGGCAAAAATGTGGCATTCTGCGTGGCCGGTTGTTCCAAATCCAAGTTATTGGTGTTTGATACTTCTAAGTCAACATTGCCTGGGTTCCTGCCAAAATTCTCTACTGGGGTTTATCGACACATGACAGAGGGGTTTGTACCCTCACAAAGGCATCATTTACATTTCCCAAGACCTCCAGGTTAGAGAGTTTCAGATTTCTGGCCTCTATACGAGGGATTTCTTGGACTTTTCTCAGAGAATCATGGGGGGGAAATGGTCCAAAAACAGCTTTTTTTGGCCTATGAAACTCAATAGCAATAATTCCAGACATCTTTCTTCATCCAAGTCAAGAAAGTTAGTCCTTTGAGAGCATGAAAGGAGTACGGTCCTCACACCCCACCACAACTTTAAAAAAAAAAAGAACTGGCATGTGATACATCTAAGAAAAAAGAGGGTCAAAGCTAGTGGGCAAGATGTTAGTTACTTTAAAGAAGGGGTAGTAGATGCCACTCTGGGTGGAAGTAGAGCCGTTAAGCACAACAAACCTTGGCATCAATCAAAAAGTTGACTGAATGTGTCTTATAGTAGTTACTATGTATCTCTCTCAGACACTTTGCCGGAAGACACGTTTGTAGACAGTCATGTTTGACGGTTTTATAAAGATATTTGTGTCTTATTATAGTCCTGGAGACCACATCAGCTTATGGCCGGGCTTCGGAATGATAAATGTGATAAACGATTATGTTACGTTGGATTTATTGTGGATTGTGAAGTTGTCGAGTTGAAACCAAACCACAGGTTGTTCCGTTTTAGTGAATCCATCCCGCAGATGTGACCCTGTTCGGTTAGGAAGCCATATTTTGGTAAATTCCATCTGCTCGTTACATTACTCAGCATCGTTACTCCAGAGGAATAGTCTACCCATTTGGACCAAGACAGACATGATAAATATTGAGCACTTGCAACAAAGTATCTCTCGCTCACCGTGTAAAAAGAGTCCCTGTCTACCATGTACCTAAAAAATAAATGTCTGTACTCAGGCCTAACACGGAATAGCTGTATGCAGGGATAGAGTAGCCATCTGGCACACCGGACAAATGCCTAGTGGGCCGATGGACAATCACACCACATACTTAATGCTACTGCCACTCCGGTATTCTCCAACATATAACCATAATACATTTACTCTGAGGATTTTTGAACACTCTTTTTTCTCTATTTCTTATGAAAAGATGAGATTGTAAGAAATAATACACTTAAAGATTAATATTTTCACCAATTCCCCTGAAAATAATAAATGTATCAGCATCCATACTGTTACACACACTGCTTTTCAGCAACCTCATTTTAATGTCGACGTCTTTTATCTCGTGTAGCTGCCCTAATGTTGATTTATTATAGAGGTGCTCTCCCTCATTGAGAAGTTTTCTGTTGGTCCTCCAGGAAGATCAGGAGCTTCACGTTGCAGTAAGTAGAAGCATTAAACAGGTCAAGGGTGTCCAACCTGCGGCCCTCCAGCTGCTGCAGGACTACATCTCCCATAATGCTCTTTCAGCTGAGGGGCTGGCTGAGGAGGATGGGAGATGTAGTCCTGCAGCAGCCGGAGGGCCGCAGGTTGGACGCCCCTGAAGTAGGTTTTAGCTGCTAATCTATTGTGACCACAACTAGAGGAACATACAACATGAGCTCTTCTATCAACATATGATCCCGTGTAACGTATTCCACAAAGTATCTGAAACCCCATATTGTCTCAAACTAAATGCGTTGACGTTGCCAATTCTTAAAATAATCCTCGACACAACAAACTTTTTGGTGTTCAATGATCATTAAACGGGACACAAAGTGAAGCAGATAAACTTTTCATCCCTACTTTGATTATCTCCTTCTTTCCTCATTTTATAATTTGATGACAAGGTAGGGAAAAAGTTCTTAGTCCAATTTTGAAGGTCATTCTACATCTTCCGTTACCCTTCTCCATTCCATTTTTTGATCACGCATGTAAATTAATAAATAAATTCACAGCTCTTAAAACGAGGGAGGCAACGGGACTTTTCTTTTTTTTTTTCCGGAATGTGCGAGACATGACTCACGTCTCCTTTCACTCTATAGGAATTATTTTGTTTATACTAACCACATTTGTAAATGACTTTGATTGTAAAGACCGTGTTTGGGGAATTCTGGACTCCTTTATAAACAGATGTCAGAATTAGGAATAGCTTCGCTGCATTCCATTCGGCAAAATATTCCAATATATATTCCTATTGAAGCTTTTTGGCATCGCCGCAAAGGGGAGAAAAATCTTATCGCGCAAGAAAAAGCTATTGTTTTTTTTTGAAGTCTAATATAAATAATTAGCAGATGCACAAAGAATACATAAGTAGGGATCCTATTACCCGCCCTCAGCTCTAACACTTCGTAGGTTATAACCACTTATTTTTAATTTCCTTTTGGAACGTCTGAATTTCTGGAGAAAGGTTTTTAGAATTGTGTGAATTCATGGGAATTATAAAAGATGATTGTATGTGTCTGTCTGCCAATTTATGTTTTGATGCACAATAAAATAGCAGAAAACGCCCCGTTTAAAGAGGGAGTATTTGGTGTCTCTCTTTTTTTTTTTTTTTTTTAATAAATGATGACGGTATTTTTAAGGCTGTCAAATGGCTGGTCTTTGACCGCGTTGAGTATTTTGTAATGTTCTATAGAGGGCTCTTTTTGCAGAGAGAAGGCTAGAATTTGACAGCGCGGTCTCTACTCTGACAGACGGAAGCAGCATGGCTGGCTCCTTGCTGACAGACACAATGTAGCGGTGCTCCCACTGGGCACCATGAATGGGAATGCGAGGAGCAGATAGCCTCCCCTTCTGCAGACTGGGTACAATCCATTCACTTGGGTCAACTCACATTAGGACGCCCAATTTTTTTTTAAAAAAAAACCTCATGGTGACATGCAGGAGATGAAAATTTAAAAAAAGCAGGTAACGTAAATGCAGAAAGATTTTTTTTCCCTTCTCGGCCACATGAGCAAGGTTCATTTCTTCTACTAACTTAAGAACTTTAGAAGTAGGTATGCGTGAAAGGTTAAACTCGATGGACTGAAGCCTTTTTTTCTACCTACTATACAATTTTAACCCCAAGTGATGGGGTTCAGGCACAGCTGGGGGTCCATGCCTCCCATTTTATGTTACTTTATACCCATATCCATGATTGGGGACATCCCCAATATATCCCCTACTGCACACAGAGTGGGAGAAAAGTGAGGAAATCACCCCATGGTTGATAGGTGGTCCTGGGTATACCTGTTTCATTTTTTTTATTATTATTTTCCTCTGGGTGGGGTTGCAAGTTGTGCTTTTAATTTAAATTTGCAGACCCTCGCCAACAACTCACAGATTAGTAAGTGGTTGTTTTTGCGTGATAACATTTGAGGGCGTGAGACTTTACGGCCCGCTCCACTTCTTAGTAAATAGTCCTAAGTGTCACCTATAGATTATAACTAAAGCTTGCAGTTAACTAGCATTAAGCTTTGGCTTTTCAGGCGTTTGCAATTAATCTCCGATGCTAAAGTGCAAAACCGCGGTGTGTACGGTCAACCTCTTCGCTGACGGAGAACAAGATGTTTATAGCTGTCCTCACCGACGTGTGGGGAGCAAAACGTCCATATGTGTAGTTAACCTTTTCAGTGCTGGATTGCAAAACTTCTGTGTGTGGTTAACTTTTTCAATGCTGGAGTGCAAGGCATCTGGGTGTTTATTTAATCTCTTCAATACTGGCGCTGAAGCCTTTGTGAGTAGCGGAATAAAGTAAACAATATGCCAAATTGATGGGTGGATACGTGGTACCATGACTGCGATGGAGGGCTCCATGGAGCTGTTACTAATGTTAGATTCAGGCCATTTTTTTTCCTATTTTGAAGTTGCCAACCTTATTTTAAGAACGCTTACTAATTCTAGCAGTCATTCCTGTAGCCTTCTGTACTGCCTCCCATTACATCACCGAGGGCTGGAGGCTTTGGAACATAGTAATCCCTACAAGAAAAGATTGCAGACAGGTTCGAAAAGTTGCGTTATCCTTTTACAGAGGTTGGCATCTCTGCGGTTTTCTGTATTTTGCCTTCTGTTTAAAGCAAATGGACAACAAGGTCTCTGGCAAGCCTCCCCGTTTTCTAAAAGTTAGAGAAAAGGCAGTAGAGAAAATAATGTATCTGCCAACTTAATTTAATAATAAGATAAGAAGTATCAAAAGAGACAAGCGTACGATGATATTGAACTATAAAAAGGGAAATTACTAAAAATCTTACATTAAAGTTTTCTTGCCCTGGGCTCTTGCTTTGTTAAGTTCAGGGCCGGTCGGACAATGGAGATGAGCGGGGCAACCGCTCCAGGTGGCCCTTTTGAAGGGGCGGTACTTTGCCGCCCCAAGCCCCTTTTTTTTTTTTTTAAAGCGAAACAGAGAGATAGGGGCGCCGAGTGGTTTTCGCTTACCAAGCTGTCAGTACCCGCTCAGCGCCTCTCTCTCTCTCCTCTGCGGCGAGTCTCCCTGTTCGGTCTCGGTGCCGGCTTGTAATGCTGCGTGCCGGAAGATTACCTCATTTCCGGCGCTCAGCATTCCAAGCCGGCACCGAGACCGAACAGGGAGACTCGCCACAGGACTGCTGAAAGGTAAGTACAAGGGGGGGGGGCATTTTAAAATTCGCCCCAGGCGGCATTTTGCCTTGGGCCGGACCTGGTTAAGTCATGCATTTTCTGTCCAGCACCTAGTTGAGAACGCCATAAGCTCCGTTGTTAATGACATATTGTATATTTCCATTGCACTGACTGTGCTGAAGTTTTAGTAAATGATTTTCAGGGAGTGAAATATCACCAAAATGGAAATGCAAACTTGTAACCAAATGTTCTGGCTTCCATTTTTGTTTGGTGAACGTATTCTTTAATCCAGACGTAAAGTGTCTGTCTAAGATTGTTCTGTGGTTGGTAATATGGAAGTTTGCAATTCTACCAGTAGATTTTACTATTGATGCAATTGTTTGCATCATCACCGTACCTGGGGACTTCATGACTCCGGCTACCTGAAGCCCCCTCGTGGGATGCAGGCAGGAATGCTAGCTGATGTCACTGGGCAGTCCCACTGATGTCACAGGCATTCCTGCTGATGTCACAGGCATTCCCGCTGATGTCGGGGGGCACGCTGCTGTTTACGGGAGAAATTGGTCAGAATGACACTTTGTAACATTATAGTATGACTTACTTGCAATCCCGTACACAGCCACTAGGGTGTCAAGAGTAACAGGGCCTTTCTGCTAATGTATTTTAGACCACACTGAATAGTACACATTGGGCATCGGTGACTTCCATCTGGAGGGAATTGCCCCCTGGGTTGAATGCTGCCTGCCCTCCCCTGTCTGTGACCCCTTGGAAAAGAAGATTGAAATCTGATTGCAGGGATTGGCCCATGGAGCAGGCAGCTTAATGTGGCTTTTTGCTACCATGGTCATTTTGGAGCATATTGCCATGAGAGTGCAGGGCGGCAGGGCTTTTTGAGACTTGAGGGCCCAATCTTGGCTGCTCTCTCTTTGACTCTTATTCTTTTGCCACACATGAAAGCTATAACCTCCATACCAAGTTACCGGGAGTTGTACAAACTTTATGATACACAACATGAAACCATGGGCTATAGTTTAAAATTTCATTTCCATTAATTTGAAGCATCGGAGACTAAAATGTGCCCTTTTTTTGGTTTTATTGATTCATTTATTTTGCTTAAGTCTCTGCTTTGTGCAGAATTCCCTTAATTTAACACTGGTCAAGAATATTAAAAAAGGTAAACTTTCTGGTATCTCGTGTGATTTATAGAGTGAATTATACATTTTTTTCACATGTTGGTTCAATTTTCACAATATTGCTTTGAAACTCTGTGTTTTACAATAGGATATGCTTGTAAAAGGCAGATCAAAGAAAGCTGTATATGGCTAACCGAACATTTTAGGTTTATTTTCTTTTTTGTCCCTCTCATATTTCAGGTAAGGTAGTAGTTCGTCCAAGGTAAGAGTTAAATACAGGGATTGTTAAAAATCATAAAGTTAATTAGGGGAAATTATTTATAGTTTTTTGAATTTTTACTGCTTTCAATTCAGGGTGGGCTAACCTTTCTCTAAGCCGTATAAATTACAGCCCCCTCCAACCCAATCTTTGGACAATAAACCATTCAAATAAAAAGTCAACATTACAAAAATTGGACTTGAATATTTATTTAAAAACCACCAGAATAAACCTTAATTCTATATATAAAAAAAAAAAGACTGGGGTTCCATTCCATTATATTAGGTGATCCCAGATCTTACTGTCACATTTACAGAATGTATAATCTCTCTGGATAGGGGCCAGAAGACTGAATCTAGTCACAATAGCATATATTCAATAAATGAATAACATAAGAAATAAACACAAATTTTAATAAATACCCCACCAAAATCATGCCCCTACCTCCTTTATTATACCCTATAACATCATCATAACCCCCCCCAAATAAATCTCACAGGTAAATCAAATGAACAAACTAAATTAACAACCTTTTACTAAAATGCTCATACTGATCACACTCAATCACACTCACATCCAAACTAAACGGTATTCTGAACCATGCACTCAAATACTCACATCTCAGACACACATGCCATGCACACCAGGGTCAACTACACTCACACACTATACTCAGCCACACACACACACACATCCAACTTGGCCACACACACACACTAGAGACAGACTCATTCTCCCATGATCACCAGTATCCCCTTATCACTGCCAGTTTTTCCCCATCACCCTCATGCCCCTACCAGTAATGCCTCAGTTCCTCCATGACCCAATCATGTATCCCCCATTACTGGTAAATATTACAGCTTTCTGGAAGGCCGCCGGCCCACAGTGCCCCTGCTCCACAGCTAATATTTTAGAGGATACCACGAGACATAACTGTGTATGACTTCATAGTAATGATAACCAAACCCCAAAATTCAGTTCTTCTCCCTCCTGCCTTCCCCACAACTTATAGTATGTGAGTTTTTAATGATTTTTAATTAATTAAGTAGTATGTAATGTAAAGTCATTTTGCTCAGGGGCTCTTTATATGTAAATAGTTAAGCTTATACTCTCCAATTTCTCACTATAGACGTTAAAAGAAGGCCTATGTACCAAAAACGTGTATTATTTTTAGTGATAGATACCTAGAATGTGGTACTTTGGAGGTTCAGAAAACAAGGACGATGGTCCAATTCACACTTTTTTGTCTTGGTTATTGGAATTTTTGCTCATCCCTATTTAGAAATAACAAATAGGAATGAAAGAAGAATTTCTAGAGTGCTAACCATGAATGCACAAAAAAAAAAAAGGTTACGCCATAGATGGGGCACGGATGTTTTTGGATTTGCCAAGAAGTGGATGGCCATTGGATGCCCAACCTAGGGATAAGCAACTGTAATGGCGAACAACCCTTTAATCTTTAACCAATGGCTCTGTGTGTTTTAAGCCAGCCACCTTAACCGATATCCATGGCATGGACATATGAAACTCAATAATGCCAGGGTGGGGTTGGATGTGGCTTTCCAGAACAAGGCCTTGCTTGTCAATTGCTGTAACTCAGTCTTTTACAGGGGGTTTTATGGCTTTTCTGTCGTTACTTTCATTTATTTAGCAGCACACAGAAGCCGCTATGTGCCGTGCACTTCGTGGATTCCATTAAACTTACATATAAATCATAAATCTGGAAAAAAAGACTAAAACTGCCATCCCACGTTGAAGAGTCACTGGCGAAAGGATGCCGCAGACGTTATTATGGCCAAATGTATCTGGCAGGAGTAAGAACGCACTTAGCGTGCCCTCCGCCGTGCCAAAGTCAGCGTGAATCGAGTCCATAGCACAAACACGTAACTTACAGACGGTTGTCACGTGTGGCATATGAGCCTCTGTCGCTAGTAAAAAAAATCAACTAATTCTAAAAAGAACAGAGAAAATAGTCAAAAGGGCCGTTTTAGCCCCAGAAGCAGGAGAGCATTCGATGATCACAAATGAGTTCACAGCTGCAAAGAGTTCTTGGCAGGTAATCCTCGGCCGTCAGTTTTTGTTAAATGGAAAGACCCACGGTTTGTGAAACCTCTGAAGGATGTCTTGATGACGTCTACGCGGAGGTAAAAGACTTAACTCGATGGAAGCTGTCTGGCCGAGAAATAAAGTAACTAAACTGGCGTGTTTTTCGAGCACACACGGCATGTGACATCCAAAAAAAAAAATAATTTATTTTGTGTCAGTGACTTTTTACAGAGCGACTTATTTAACCAAAAGTGAAGTCAAATATTTGCTCAGTTTTTAAAGCCAGTCAGATAAAGAGGTCCAAGTTTTTATCCCCCCCCCCTCCGAGGTGGAACAGTTTCTGTCGTGGTTTCCAGCTGAGATAAGAGGAGAAGTCATGGATAATGATGGGTACGGGGTACGTTGGACGCGTTACACCAAGCCAGATTCCTGCCAGATCTAATATATCAGCAACTTGGCTTGGAACACCAAAAAATGTATTTGCTTGAACCGGGGCCATAGACTTCATCCATTTTACTGCAAGTAGGGCCTACTCAGTCGCATGTGCATGGAGACAAGTTGGGTGGCCTCGCTGCTAGCGTGAAGCTAAATCTTGTTTATATTTTAATAGCTCCAAGTAGAATTCTGAACTGTGTTTTAACACATTATTGTAATGTTTATTTTGTACAGAACAGAACTTCAGTATCTAGGTTAGAAACTCTTTAATGTGTGGCTGGTTTCCAATTAGCAGTTAACATTAAGTTTCAATTAAAAAAGTGTATGCATATATTGTAGATATACATGTAGCGGTCTATGAAGTAGACTTGTACATATGTGTTCGGGAGAACATGAAAATGAACACGAAGGTTGCGTTTTTGTTGTTCACACTGAATAAACGAATATGGCGGCGGATAAACGTACACAAAGAAGGAAAAACAGGAAGAATCTTAGTTTCTTTGTGTTCCTTTTCATAAATATCTCCTAGCTAATCTCTCTGGTCCCTTTCGCCCCCATACAAGTCACTGCCTCTAGCCTATCTTAAGCCTTCGTTGTGTAGCAGGGGTTAACGGGAAGGGCAGCTGCTCTTCATTGGTTGATGCCAGAGGAGCCCCCTGCCGGCGACCAATAGAGTCGCTCTTACGGAACTTTACAATCCTGGCGCCAATGCTGCTGCTAACTGTTATTGTGCTAACCCTGTGTTAACCCCTGCTAGGAAACCGGCAGAAAACGAGGAAAAAAAGAAATACAAAGAAAGTATACAAATATTCGCCTGAAACGAACACAGGAACGGGCGAATATTTGTAGAATAGGAATATTTTTTTTTCGCCGGGGCCTAAGTCTCCTATAAAGAAGGCACAGAACACAATGGTCTCTGACCAAAGTCAGTGGAGTTTTTGCCCTGTGTTCCTTCCATTGATTTCACAGAGTTCTAATTTAGAACGCTAAGAGGCAAACGTGGCTTTGAAAAAGGGTATTGATGTTAGGGGACAAAAGCAAATCCCCGATCGTCTCCTGCGCCATGGGCTGGTGTCCTATAAAGAATTAATGGCAGAAAACTGCATGATACATGATATTTAAATATAATGCGTTTGCTTACAGCTATTGATTCTTTTTTAGAACACCGACCAAACAGATAATTGTTACTATAGGAAGTTCATAAGGTTTATTCATTAAAGTTTGGGTTTGTAGATGAACTGTAACATTTCAATTTACCAACTGTACTTAGCTTGGTGAAAGGCTGCATCTTGCAAATTACGCCAGTTTTTTCAGTTCTTACAATGATTGTGGGTAGTAGATGCATAGGACAGCCTCCCAGGTGAAGTCGGTGATACTAACACAGTGAGGGGATTTAAACATACATGGGTTAGTCATATGGCCTTCGCTTGAATGGGTCTTATCTGCCGTGAAATTCTATGTTTCTATGACTATTATTTCTGAATCTTAGTTTCGGGTAACACGGCCACTATTCATTATTTCATCAAATACAGGGAGGGCATTTCTTTTTAACCAATTTTATTAAAACATGCCAGAATCCATCTGATCCCTACTTGCTGTGGTTAGTAAATAAATATACCTATATCTTAATTATCTTATTGCGTAGGCGAAATATATGCAGTGTTGTTCTTCTAATTCTCCTGGGTTGTGGATTGTGAATAAAAGGTGACGGCAACGTTTTTATCTTTTTTTTTATATTGTTTTTTTTTATGGTTTCCGTGTATTGATAGAATAGATATTATTCTGTATTTATAGTAAAATATGTCATTCTTCGCATGCTCTTTTGCACGCTGTCTTTTATATCAAGCTCTAAAAATAGTTTCAAGTCCAACGTTAACAACCGCAGTCCTCTAACTTAAATATTTTCGACGTTCCTCCGCTTTCATTTCTGCCCGGCGAAGAAAGGATTTGTTTCATAGAGGAACGCGAGGCAATATTATGAGTTCTTCTAAAGTTTGTTATTTTTTCGTTTTTTTTTTTTTCCCCTGTGAAATTTTGAGAACGTTTCTGTGTTTCTTGCAGCCCCTCTATCCCAGGGACCAAAGGTGTGACATGTAAACTCAAACTTAAGAAAGGACATGATTCAAATTGTTCCAGATCCATCAGCCCATATCAAAGTAAGTCTCTTCTTACACTTTTATTCTGCTGGTTTGAGAGATATGTCACATCGTGATGAATTTACAACACAGGAACATTTATTTGAAGTATTAACGCCATTGACCGTGGTGGAAAACCACTTGAAAAATGTCGGCCTGCTGCGTATTGATGTGGTTCTAGAAAATATTGGCTCTGGCATCCATCATCTCGAAAGCTAGTAGGAGGTGTTTGTTTATAGAGATCAGGTCCTTGTAAACAGTTCACGCACTTAACGAGTAACTCCAGTTGGAAGGACTGGTTACCAATTAGACTATTTGTTTGGCTTCGTCGGTTACTGGGTCTCTGAGAGCCCACACGTCAGGGATAGGTTCTTAGACTCCACGCGCGAAACAATCTGCGTCGGCATTTCTGAAATGATGGATTCGATTATACGGAGGCTATGGAATGCTATACACGAGCTTACGTCGTTTGTTTTCTAAAAATGTTGAAATTACAGTCGTGTAACATGATAAATCCTAGTCACACTTGGATAAACATCGCCTCTCGGTGACCAATTGGGGCCCCTAGGCAACTGCTTACTTGTCTTCCATCATCATACCACCGACCCTTAGTTTAAAGGCAATAGGATCTTGAAATCTAGCTTGGAATCATGAATATTGCGAAATCCATGTGAGTTGACTGCTTGTTACATTATGAAGGATGAAGCTTTGCAAGCTCCTCCTGCGAGAAGGGCTGAGCTGGCCCTGTATAATGTATAGGTGACGCAGGATATTTCTTTACAGTCAGTCCAGTAACTTTAATTTATTTGTGCATTATGTCCAGAGGAAATCTGTCAAACAGAACCGATGACCATTTGTTTTCCCAATTTCTCAAGCATTTGACTAAAAGGTTATCAAACAATGTTATACAAATACTGATCATTTTTAAATTCAGCATGGGTTAAATATTAGATCCATTTCGATTATTAGAAAGGACATTTTTCTAGAATTCATTAGCTGTGGAATGTCTAATTATTAGAAGACTCACTGTGAAACTAGAAGCATGGAAACAATTAGCAAAGCGGTATTTGTTGTCCAAGTTGGAGATACAAATCTGAAGTTGGTATTACCACCAGTACTAATTTTGCACAAAAAGAAGACCAAAAAGGTACACGAAACCTTTATTCACAGCTTTTATTCATGATCTTGTTAGTCTCTGGCTCCTGCTTGCTGAGCAATGCAATAAAATGTGTATGATGTCACCAATAGCTCATGCGTGATCATGGAATGAACATTGAAGGTTTTGAGGTTCTTTGAATTCTACTCATACAAACCCTGCTCCTGAAAGGGACCAGGTCATCCGTCGAATGTGGCTTAAAATTACTCCTGGTAACACTTGAACAGGCTCCAAACCAGAGGCCGCGACAACAGCGCTCATAAACCTCTGGCAGCTGTATCTAAAGGTCCACGGGAGTGATGTACTGGAACAGGGTTCTACTGGATTCGAAGTTGGAGGTGCTATGTTTCCACATGGCGAGAGCTCAAGGGTTCTTAAAGATGATCTACAGGAAAGTTGGGTTCTTATCCCAGGCAACTATTTTATATGTCATTAGTTTGCAGGTTTTCCTTCCTCTGCTTTATTTCTGGTAAACTTGGCTTATATGACCTTTTTATGGTTTCTTTTTACAAGTATTGTTCTTACTAGCAGGTGTAACAGCAGATGAAATTTAAACTTCTATTCTGACATGCACCTTACTTAAAACTAAACAGGATGAAAACATCCCTGAGCTGACATTCCTCTACTGTTTTCCATTACATTTTATCCCTCAAGAATTCACCCATGATCCAGGCAAGGTAGCCCAGCCATGGGTATTGGTTAATATTATCTGGAATTGATTTCACTCATATTTTACACAGCTGTATGCAAATAAAATGTTTCTACAATCAGCCAGGGAGAGACTCGTCTCTTCTCTACCAAGTAAAAATAATACAGGCAATAAAATCCAGATGGGTGTCTTGCAAGTGCCTCTCAGCATTTAGTAAAAGAAAACCACCAATGTAGAGAAACAAGGGGATTGTGATCCTCATCAGGGTCACACCTGGACTCCCATATGATGTCATAGGAGCAATACCCTTGCCTATGACATCATATGCAATACAAATTTAGGTTTGGTTGCAGGTTTGGTATGTCTTATTAAAAAAACAACCATGTCAATAATTATATTGTCTGTCTATGAGACAAAATGGACATGATTTGCCCTTTCTAGTGCTTTGAAAATGTTAAATGAAATTAACCAGCTCCTTTCCCTGGCCCTAACCAGTATAAAATGTATATACCTTTAAAAAGGGGATACTTGAGAGAAACTACCTTCTATACCATGATTCAAGTATAGTTTCCTTTCTAGGGTTTGATTTATATCCCAGTAGTGGACAACCATGTCTTGTGCCAAAAAAAACAATATGGATATTATAAATCATCTAATTAACCTGCCTAAAGAAGTGGAGTTCCATAATCCTCGGGTAATTATACTAATTTCACCTAAATCCGGGGTATGTAAACATATATGAGCTCACACTTACTATATATATTATATAAGAATCTACTCTTATAATATCTACTCTTATAATATCTATAAAATAGTTATTGTACAAACTATTACCCGAACTTTTTTGCGACCAAAATAAAATATTTCAAGCAAAGCAGACACTTACATAAAATAGGCAAAGATAAAATATATATAAAAATAAATGGAGGGATGAAGTACTATATTATACATGGTTATTATTTCTGATGTGAAGGGATATAGCATGGTTGTTTTTACTTTTGCCCCTTTAAGACCATCTCTCTTATCATGATTTCTTACCATTAGCACCGGTGTTACGAGGGTTAACATTGCCATTTGTCCTAAGAAAGCTATACTAATACATTAAGGTCATACCATGTCTTATCTAAAAGAATAATAATAATAATAATATGATATTAAGATATAATAAGAGGAGTATCCCAAAGTAAACAAATGTAGGTATTTTTATGCATTTCATGCATCTCGGTCTCTTTGGGGAACAAATAATATTTATGTAACAAGGATTTTAAGTTAAAAGTCTGAATTCAAAAAGGTTACAAAATGCCACAACCTCAAGACAACCCACCATAGTGTACTTTTGGACACACGTCTGCATGGTTATTATTTAATTTAAAGATATTTTGTTTGGAATAGATTTTAGAACTTTAGCAAGGAGAACAAGGGATTCCAGATTAGCTCCTAATGGCGTTTCTTTGGATCCGGTCTTTTCCAGGAAAAGTGCCAGGGTCCAAGTTATTTGAGATTGTTTACGATTAGTTGATGCCAAAAAAACTGGGGGGGGGGGACATATCCTTTTGTATAAACCCACTGGCTACATATTATTACATACTACACTAATACTGGGAAGACAGAGGTCCTGGTTGATGATGAAATATTTACACATTCCTGAAAAAATGAAATCAGACGTGTTGTTCAAACATTCAAATAAAAGCTTTGAAGGGGAGTTTTATTTGCAACAGAAGAGACTTAACTTGTGTTTTTTCATTATCTTCTTACATAATCCATTATTTATGATGGGCAGTTATGAATACAGTACATTGCCTCCTATTACGTACGTTACGTAAAAGGGTTTTATAGAGAGTGGTGGACAGAATTTGGGGCGCGGGAGATGGAGGCAGTAGAATGGTGGTAGAAGCTAGAAAATAGCCCATCAAAATGTGAAGTAGTTGTGCTTTGGTCCTCCAGGAGCTCGATGCTCAACGTTACAGATCTCTCAACTGACTGAAGGCACATGGAAGCTGTAATATGGATGCCTTCATTACACAGCCAAGGCATGAAAACCAATATAGATTTCATGGGTTACTTGACAAGGATGTGAGTAAGTGGTAAAGCGTTATAAGAATGTTAAAATTCATGAGGCTATTGCAGAATTCCACTTCTCCGGCCTTTGAGGGACACAAGCAGGCCACAGTTTTTGGATATCCCAACGTGAGCACCGATTCCAAGTAAAGATTTGGTAAGCCACCTGTTTTCAGCCAAGGGTACACAGAATTCCTGTCCTGTTTGTGTCCCTCGAAGACTTGTGCAGCCCTGGGTTGGAGATATTTTTACCATTATGGCAGCAGATAATGAGATAGTAGCAAGAAGCAGAGGGTTTTCCCAAGTTCCTCCATCCAGGGTGTTTTACCGGTGCTTTGAAAGGTTTGGGCAGGATCGCTGAGGATAGGGTTGAGTAGAGGCTTTGCAGTGGTACTCAGCATTATCTCCAGTTGAGTGTTGATGGGAATGTATCATTAATTGGATATACATTTCTGGTTGGCGTCCTCTGTTCACTGGGTAGGTGTCACTGTGGGTGGTGTATGATGTATTCTAGTACCTGTCTTGAGCAGTCTCAGGGGTCGGTTAACAAACATGTAACCTTATTCTAAGTCAGTTTTTATAATAAGAAACTAGTTGAAACAAATGTAACTTCAGTCATACCACAGTAGACAGTTTTTGGGGAAAAAGTTGGTGTAAGTGTCGTCTTACGTTTCACAGAGGGTTAGGGTGAGTGTTGAAGAAGGTGCATTAGTCGATGTGGTCTTGTCTACATATTTTTCATATACATGTTTAGAAGTGGAACCAGTCCATTGGACTAACTTTCAGAATACATGGCTTACATTGTACTGAATTATACTAAAAACATTTTGAAAAACTACTTTTAAAAAAAAAAAGTTCATAAGTCTGCTGAAGAGGGCATTTTGGAAATTCACATTTATGTGCTTTATGTTCTATAAGGCATAAAATGGGTATGACCCATACATATCGCTAGAACTAAAAACTGTTAATAAAAATAATAATGTTAGCCGGTTCTTATAGTAAGCAAACATATTAGAGAATTCATATTAAAAAGAAAAACTTTCCCCTGCACCACCCAAGCAAAATACTAATTGATTTTCTCTTCACTTTGTGCCTTTATAAATATTTTCTATTTGTCTTCACAACTCTGGATTTCAGCCTGATTATGTAGAAATATACAGAGCGGAGACTAATATTATATTTAAATGTTTTCTCTTTCCAAACTTATTTTTAAATGAGCTTTCATTTACTTAGCTTGACCCCAAAAGTCGCACCGTACAAATATTCACTCTATCTCTGGTATGTCTTCGCTCTATGGCACGTGTAGCAGACATGCACTGAAATTGTCATATTTAAAGAAAAAAAAAAAAAGTGAGCATCTGTTAGATTTCAGACCAAAAATCTGGACTAACTTAAAACGAATGAAAACTAAAAGATGTGGGAGTATGTTAAAGCCAAAGTATGTGCTTAGCGCTAAATGAAAGTGTGAAATTAGTTCAATACCGGCAATTTCCGGTGAACTTTGTGCAGAGGTTCATGTTAAAAGCACGATATTTTCATCAATTTGAATTCAGCTGCCTACTGCACATGCTTCTCTTCACCACATGTATCCTACACGTAGTTCGCTCTCACGCTTGGCAGCCCCTATGAAAAAGTCAAACTTTTAACCGTGTCTTACGGACTAGGAGGATGGACCCCCCAGGAGATCATCACCCCAACCATTTCCCCAAGAAGTAGCCTCAAGGGTTGAGAGGCTGCACAACTCTCTAAGGATCTTCAGAGACTTTATACCCCTAGCCCTGGTGTATCTAGGGGTATAAAGGAACTGGAGGGACTCCCATGAATTAAAGCAGGAAAAAAAAATACTTAGATTAAAGCAAACACTGTCAAAAACAATTTATGGCAAGAGAGACAATTGGCAAGGTCGGCAACAATGTATCAAGCCAAGTATTAGGATCACATTTTGAGGAACAGGCTAGGTGGATCCATGCAAGGTCGAGAGCCAGGGGACCAAAATTAAGCTTTATAAAGGGTAGTAAGACCAAGATGCGCTTATCCACTCCCTGATCAAGTATAAAAAGGTATAATTTGAGACCTACGGAAAGTTCTAGCCTTATAAGAAAAAATAATCATCTGTCAGGGAACCCATGTTGCCGGCACATCTTGCCATTTGCAATTAGGACACAGATGGAAACATGGTGGATGTGGCTAAATAATACACTAAAAGTGTCTATAATTGACCTGGATAGATTAACTGTGGGTTTAGGTTTTTGGTTGATCTGTTTTTCATATGTAATTCAGGCAGATCATTTTTAATTTGAATTTAGTTAGGAAGAAAGTGTAAATTTCAATTTATATAGAAGCAAAATATATATAACCATAAATCTCACTAAGAGACACAACAGAGGATATTTTTTATGAAGAACAGGTAACGACAATGCACTTGTTTGGAAGATATTACCTTACCGTGATTGGACGAAGGCTTGAATGATGATCACATGACTTGTTATCATCAATGGGAAAGGGAGAAGGTTTTACATATTTAGAGGTATCACAGTCCAAAAGTAAGACCAGGACTAATTTTTCTTACCAAATATCCTTCCTACCGTAATTTAGTATCTGGCCCCTGATTTTTTTCCCCATTTAAAGCAAAGAACTGCATTATGATGCTTTCCTTGCATCATCACTTTGATCAAAAGTGTTTTTTTTACTATGATTGGATAAGAACAGAAGACAATAGACATTAGTAACATATTTAAAAGGATCAAAAGCCATTTTTTTTTAATCTTGCGTTATATTTATAGTTTTCCAGCTCTGGCATTTTGTCCAACTAAGTCCAAGTGCATTTTTGCCCAAAGTTTCTGGATCAGGAAACAGAAAATATGTATAGCGTCTCCCCAAAGAAAATTCCAGATGTTTGAAAGGTTCTGAAAGTGGAACCTGCTCTGCCGATTAAATAAAAATCACTTTAAATGTTGATGAATCCATTGGTATGAATGCCAATGAATGTACTGTTTTTTACTATTATTTTTAATATACTATTAATCGGAAGGTTCTGCTTTCCAGATGCTAGAACCTAACCCTACCGCAGAGATATAAAGCAAAATATGGGGTTATAGGGCTATAAAATTATAAGTAAAAACGAACAAATTCAGCAGGAAGTAGGGTAATCTTTAAAAATATATTTTAAAAAAATAGGGGAACACCCACCCTAAAAAGCATAAAAAGCATAAAAAGCATACACACAAAGAAGCCTTCAGGGCATGCCCAGCGAATACGATAAAAAAACACCTATTTTAGGCTTAAATACTTGGGATTCCATCACACTATATGGCCATATTTCGCTTCGCCCACCACTATGTGTGTCAGGAGGGGTGCTTAACCCTAAGGTTTGGTATTTATGCCTTAGGTCAGGGGTGTCCAACCTGCAGCCCTCCAGCTGCTGAAGGACTACATCTCCCATAATGCCCTTTCAGCTTAGTTGCTGGCAGAGGAGTATGGGAGATGTAGTCCTGCAGTAGCTGGAGGGCCACAGTTTGGACGCCCTTGCCTTAGGTGTTTTTTTACAGCATGCTTACACCTGTTTGGTAGGCCTCGTATTACACATTTGTATTATTTGAGCCTGTGACTAGCTTAGCGCACCGACACTTTTTCTTTTCCCTGTTTGCACATATTTGAGGTTGTTGGCTCCTCATCAGTCTGGTTGCAGCTTGCTGTCCAGGGGTTAATAGGGAGGAGGTTTAATTGCACCTCCCCCAACACATTAATAAGGGTTTGGTAGCAGTATAAACTGCTTTGTGTGCCCACTATGTAGGAGGTGAGAGTAGGATCTCACCCTATTGAGAGTGTGCCTTGACGTGGCGGGTGAGCTTAATTATGCTTTGGCCAATTCATAAAACCAAAACCTCTCATTTATATTATGTTTATATATTTGTTGCCAACTTTATTAGGGTAAGAAGCGCAGACAGTTTTTGTTTCTTGTATACATTGTACAGCCAATACACTGTTTCTTGCAGCATGCTTACACCTGTTTGGTAGGCCTCGTATTACACATTTGTAGTATTTGAGCCTGTGACTAGCTTAGCGCACCGACATTTTTTCTTTTCCCTTAGGTGTTTTTTTGAATGATATTCGCTGGGTGTGCGCTGAGTTCTTGCCTTGTTTTGTGATCTTATCAGTCATTATTATTCACATTTAAAAATGTTCCAAAATATGCAATGTATTTGTCATTATATTATGCTCTTTTAACATTTTAGGCATTGGACAGAAATATAATACGTATTTATATTAACTTGGCTTTTACGATAATTCCAACAATTTGTCAAGTGGCATAGCCGTTAAGAAGCCAAAGTTCTCCATCACTTTTTATTCTCCAATACTTCAGGACATTGGAACAGATTACATATTACTCGTGTTTATTGCACTGGAACATTCTATTAAAAACAAAAAATATATTTAACTTTACTTGGAAAATATATTTTACATGTTTTTTTACAGTATTACAAGTCCACTGATAGCTTAAAGCACACTTTTAATGTAATAATTCATCACTGTTTAAAAATACAGAATTTAAGGGAAATATGACCAAAGCATCACATATATAAAAATAAAAACACGATTGAATAAAAAAACACTGGCTCCTAGATCCAAGACCCCTGCTTTAGACCAGAACCATGCGCGGCACGTTTAATAAACATGAGTGTGAGTGGACTTTTACCAGCGGCGTGCCCCCCCATTTATTTCCGGAAGCATAAAAGCACCTGGTTTAGCGAACAAACACGACAACAATTTTCTTTAATATTTCTAGCTCCGTTTTAAGGGTTTGGGTTCGCTGATTTATTAACTTCCATGAGCGTTGACATGCAGCCAGTAATGCACATTTAGTTCAAACAGGATACCAAAAAAAGTCTTTTAAGTATATGGAAATTCTGAAACTTTTTTTTTGTAGCCAAGTGGCATAAAAGGTGATATATTGAAGTTGGCCCATGCGCTGTTTAAGTTTGTTTAAGAGCACATTTACACATCGGCGTTTCGTTTCTTGAGCAGGGTTGAATCCTCCAGACACTGGATGGAAATCTGTGGCGGAATTCGCAAAAGAAAACTATACTAATCACTTCGCAAATAAGTCAATATTCATTCTTTTTCTGCGCGTTGGCCGGGGCCCTGAGGCCTTTAACTAATAATCCAAACATAAACTTCATACTTAGGTGAAATGGTACTGGGATAATGAAATAAATATGCTGATACTCCAAAAAAAAATAAAAAATGAGCATTTGGCTCATAAAGGACCCAAAAACTCAACGTTTTTTTTGCATTAATTAAAGACTCTAAGGAATTATAGAAAATCACAATCTGGACGTTGAAGAATAAATCCCTGGTGTTATTGTAGGTTTCTCTAGTGTGAATGATGTGTGGAAGTTTGACGGATAGGTTCAGGGCCAGACTGGCAACTATCGGTGCGATGATGTAAGTGTGGTTGATGGCTGGATATGACAGGCGGCTTCATTTTACGCTCATGTGCCTGGTGGCCAGTTCTGGCCTGGATGGGTAGTATCTAGAGTCGAGCGGGATCCCTGCCTTCTGTTGAGAAGGAACCTTGCTACTTCACCCCCTGCTTGGAAGAGTCCCACTAGATGTCTTCACTCAGTTTCTTAATATAGCTGTAACCTCAAAACACCCTTTTTTTAATTAGCCAATTATATGTTTTTTTCCACCTTCCCTCGCAGGCTGGGCCGTCACTGATGACCTACATTACAGCATTTGTATATAATATGGTTTGGTAACTGTTTCCATTAAAGATGTTCTTCCCAGCTTTAATATCTCACACATTAGTATAAACAGACATGCAAATTCAGGAAACAGACTACAGAACAGAGTTTGTGTATTAAATGGTTTTACAAAAAAAAAAAAAAAGATATTTCATTTCTATGACTCATTCTGTTATGTCTGGACACACGAATTGCTGTACAGTCGTTAATACAGAAGAATACAACTCAAGCGTAGATCCCAGACAATGCCTACACAGATCATGATCAGAATCTCTTTGCAGACTAACGAGCCCAGAGTTCCGGGTGTCTAGCGTGAAGTGCGGGAGATATATGGTGTTTTTGTTGCCTGGACATTGCACTCGATGCTTAATACCATGGGAATTACAGTGGTGTAGAAGACCCAGGAACTGGATACCTAGGCCGTACCCAGGAACTTTCTAAGTAACCTGAGCCTGAGCATCCCAACTGGTTATCCCGAAGATTCTATTTAAAGAGAATGGAGGATTTTATTTAAATGGAATTTAACCATGCATAAAGCTACCCTGACTCTAAGACAAGGTACATCAGTCAAAACCGGCCGACTTGATGGGTTCTTCTCGGCTGTCAGAGTCTATGTTTGAACCCGATGGTTCAAGTAATGCTCAGCATGAAAACCATGACTTTTCAGAAGGTGAAGATATTTCGAATGAAGTCAACGGTAGTCGGACTTTCTGTTGCTGATATAGCATTAAGAATATGAAGGAGTCCGCTCCAAACATTTTGTTGCCTTAGGAATCGGTCTTTAGGGAATCTTACCCTAGTCGTGCAGAAGTCGTGGGGCTTTCGAGGTATTTGGCCCGTTAACCTATTCAAGATGTTGTACACTATTTCTAGATCAGGATTCTCTCACACTGTAAATTCTATAATTTAATATTGTTCTTTAACACACAACCTAAAAGTAACTGTGTGTAAAAAAATTTTTTTTTTTTTTAAATTACATTTTGTCCACATTATCAAATAGTTCTGATAATTGGGCCCATATCTGACAAACAGGGATTGTGAAACTTCTTGGCTTTCGCTAAAAGGCAATTCCCGATGTCTGTCTGTTATTATGAGGGCTTTCTATAATTATATGATAAGCACACACAATTTGGAAAGCCTCCAGATCTGACCGGCTGTAATCTTTGTGAACCGAGGGATTTTAAATTTGTGTTATCCCGTTTTACGAAAAGCTAACTTTCATGCTACTGTATAAAGCCAAAAATTAGCGGTCGGTAATTTGAGTATAAAATTGCAAAATTATTATAATTGCATGTGTGATAACGTCAGACAAGATTCTCTGTTGCTAATATATTAGATTAGACTTGTGCATTCAATCTCGTACGAATTGTAAATTTACAGAATTCGGCGATTCGTACAAAGCCACGAAAATGAGGCCAGATCACCACGATGCCGAAAATGAAGCAAAAAGCTTTCACTCACACTCTATATTTTTGACATGTAAGGAAAACTGTATTTTTTTGTGGACATAAGGATATAAAGACAATAATTATTGTAGGGAAAGATTCAGAAAAAGCAAATAGAATATACTAAATTTAAATCTTTTTAACTATAATATTTTGTCATAGTATGCATTTTTATTTCTGGCATTATCCCCCGACATCGCCTTTTTGTTATTAGCATTTTCAGTAACTAATATGACTTGTTTTAAAACATGTAGGCAAAATGAATACTTGTGACCATTACACAGAATATGTAAATTATTATATTAATTACTCAATCTGTATTAGATTACGGTGTAAAGGAGAAACCAGAGCCCGATCTCATTATTCTGTCCTGAATTTGCCGCCAAACAACATATCCAACAATGCGCACCTCTTCTAGATTTATATAGCTTGAGGTTTTCTGTAAATTACTTTGTCGATCAGAGGCTCTGATACTGGGCGCTGCAAATGTTTCCCTGTTACACTCTACAAGTCTTTCATGTAACTTTACATCTTCAAAAACAATAAAATAATAATAAACACCTGGATGACCGACGATATTTAGAATAAAATTAAATGATCAATAGACGACCAAAGTCCCTCAAGCTGCGGTTTCTAAGACTATATTTAATCAAAGCGTTATAATTATGCGTTAGTGGACAGTGTGCAACGTTTTAGCCCGAAAATCTGGTCAGTTTGCCACACTTTTGTACTGGAGATCAGGGCCATCTTTAATACAGCGGCACGCTTACTTTAGGAACCCACAGCAGCCATTTCTTTGGGTCCCTCAACAGTCAAGCCAACATTTCCCCAGCAAGCAGTCAGATAACATTCTAAATGGTGGTTGGGCACGTTCTCCCACCGACTAAGTCAGCGTGATGTGTGAAGGAGAGAGGCAGGTACGACTAGACGGTGTGTGAGGACGCCAAGGAAGGACTGCCCGCGGTCCCATTATCATTTACAAGATCATTAACAGTGATTAATAAGAGGATGGGGGAGCTAGAACTCTAGAACACTACAGACCCTTTCTTTAAGAACAAAAAAACATTGATGGCCAGGTGGCAGTCCATGGCAGAAGAGGGCCCTCAATGGTTTTTGTGCAGTCAACAGCTCCATTCTACAACTTTGTAAATTGTAAATGGTGCTAAATGGTATGAAGGTCTTTTTTTAAAAAACGTTGGCCAACGCTATCCCGCTGTCCACATCTATTTTTTAGAAAGTGTTATATCACACGGTGGGCTGTCATTAAACATATGGAATTGGATCTGATTGAATTATAACTCCTCTGTGCAATTTGGACAGAATTAATTAAATAATCAAGGCTGTTTTTGGACGGTTTCTGAAGTCCTGCATGTAGCAGTAATTTTGCATCCACTAAATAAAAGTTGCTACCCAGCCACAAAATGTTTTTCTTTTCTGGTTTAAATTGGGCTTTTTGTTGCCCAATCTTCCATCAGAACCGCCTATACTCAAGGACAGCAGTTTGCTATGTGAGATCCGGGACCTTCTACAGGCACAGGTGCGCTGCCCTTAAAATAAACAAATGATGGAAAAATTTGTGGCAAAACAAGAAAAAAAGAAACGGTGGCTTGCAGGCTACAATTAACTGTAAAAAAAAATTCTTGGAAAGCTCACAAGAGCATCTTTGTTCTAAGGCGTCGAGAGACAACCAATCATTTTTTTTTCAAGCCCAAAAAAATCAAGCCTCAGATATCTATTTTTTGCTACGGAGGGTTTTGTGACACTTGTTTCCGGACATAAGAAAAGAATGACAACTAGAAAAGGTTTAAGGTTTGCCTAAAATGTACCATTATGACTTAAGTTGACTGAAAAACCTATAATTGTTATTTAGTGATTGCAAGAGATATTTCTGAACCCTGGAAACAATTTGAATTCATGCACTAATTGAAAGTAAATTATTGGTTAATTAAAATTTACATTTTACAACATGCACCAAACAAGCAATGTGGAAACATAATGAAAATGTTTGAAATATGCACATATACGTGGTAATCTGCAGTATTATGATGTATGACTCTTTATTGTTCTTTAATGATGTAACTTGACTAGTAATATCACAGGGATAGCCCTTTATGCTAATACACTCAAATTAATCCCCAACTGTCCCGTTTTTTGGGGGGCTATCTCGATTTTCATGCACTGTCCCGCCAAACACCTGCTTCAGAGACAATGGGGACCATAGGCTGGCCGGGGAGATCCTCTGTGATTGAGGTCTGTACTTTTACAGCTCGTATAATACTGTAAAAGCTGACTTTGGTTTGAGCCATGCTTTAGCCAATTTCTTAGTTTGTGTAGAGAGGAGCACTCTGCTTTTGTTGTAGGCACATTAGGCACAACTCATAAATAACTCAACGAACAAGCCTGGGATCGGTTTCAATCCAGGCTTGGCCCATGTCATAACCCGCCAGCTTGCTCACCTTTAGCCCCTGACAACATTTCAAAGTAAAAGGCTTCTGTAATGTTAATACCGAAAACTTTACTCTCCTAGAAGCCTGTGCATGGTTGTTCTGGCTCTGTGCTCTCTTCTGAACATTCCTGATACCTGGTTGACCTTGGTTATGGACCTTTGGCTACTTGTATTGCCACCTGCCCTTTGACCTTGGAAATATCCGACCACCTGGCTTGGACTGGCCATCTGGCATACTGGTGGGCCACACACTCGCCTGCTCCGGTGGCAGATTGGGTGCTACAGCGCGCCGCCAGCCGCACTTATGGCATCAGGCAGCTGCTGGCCTTAAAGTGCCAAAGCCGCCTCGCCACCACCACTCTGGCCCTGCTGACCACCCCCTTGCCTCTTCTAGCAACCAAGCACATATCTAGTGGCACTGGCATTGTTCTGGTTATAAACTCTCCGTCTTGCCAGCTGTCCCGACAATCATATTTAATTTCCATGTGACCTAAGCTAAACTTCAGATGACACGGATGACGTGTTCAGCAAAACTTTCAAATTGAAAGGGGAATGGGCTTTTCCAGATGACCTTTCCCCCTACCGGTCCCTTATCTGTGTCTTAAGGGCCACTATGTTACCTATGTGGTTTTAATAAGATGGCACAATGCAGCGGGCTTAATACGAAACATGTGATGCACCCAAGGCAACAGAAAGGCAATAACCATCCCAAAATTTGCAAAAGACGTTCTGTCATACCACAAGCTACCATCACAGGAGAAAAAAAAAGAAGAATTTTAATAAAGTTGTCTGGCCAAGTATATTAATTTAAATTGAATGCGTGTTTTTTTTTCCCCCTGATGCTATAGCTTTGAGGCACAATGTTCCGCTGGCAAGCATCTTCAAAACCTTTAGTGTGTTTGGAAGGATTCTGATCAAATTATGCGTATGATCCTTATCTTCAGTGTGCATTTTTGGGACATATCCAGTAAAATATATTATATAACACTTGTTTCTGATCTTTTTTTTTTTCTACTTTGAAGTATTGTGCTGTAAATAGTTGTTTTTTTTATAGAAAACATTAATCTAAAATGTGTTTCTATTAAAAAAAAAAGAACTGAGTGGAGAGTGGGTGAAGCTAAACACTCCTACTATGCCCAGGGAATGAAGTAATTTACCCAGAGAGCCGGGGAAGCAGATCTTTGGGGGGGGGGGCTCTGGGTCAAACCCGGAGTGTTCCCAGGTATGGTATTTATGTGCGCAGGTTGTGTTCATATCCGGGTATTTTGCGGCTTCGGTGTGTATTTCTATGTATATATACATCTTGGGAATGCCATGTTACTCCAGCGGTGTAATCGCAAACAAAAAAAAAAAAGAAAGCTATAGAACTTTCCAATCTTACATTATCAACTCTAAAAATAATAAAAAAAATTAAATGTACAGCATGAGAAGTATTGCGTGTATTTTGTGTCAATTGATTTAATATATAAAGTATTTTGCAGGGTTGGGGCGAGTTGAAGTGTTTTATGTCTATGAGTTAACTAATCGTTACGAAGGCTCGAGCAAGAACTATATATAATGAGTGATATTTCTTGGACTTCTGCTTTAATTCAATAGACTTTTTTTTGGGGGGAGGGAAAGCATGTCATTGAGGCCATAAAAATAGATGGTAGCTGGGGTGGGGGGGCTAAGGAGACTGAAGCCCCAAGTGTTTGAATGGGCAGCCCCGAATCTGGCTGAAAAATACTCCAGGTGTAACCAGTTTTGAGTGAGGCATTGGTTTTAGAGGGTTCTGAAAGTCTATTATTTTTATTATTATTATTATTATTAAACATGTTTTATTGGTTATGACTCATGTGCATATGGTTATTATTCGTATCCCATCATTCAATATTGCTAATCACTTTTAATGCCCCTGAATGGTAGTTGGCACTACCGGCAGAGGAGCATCTTATGAGTAATTTAGAAGAAAAACATGCTTTAGAAATGTTTTTTCCAATGAAGAAGAAATATGGCAGCTTTGTGCCGGGTTACCTACATATTTTAAGAAGGCTACAATGATCCCTGACTTTGAACGCTCTTAAGATCAAACATAAGGGGCTACTTTAGCGAATCCTAAACCAACACTGCCACATTTTCTTACTAGAAGTGAATGATGTTAATGTACAGATGGGGGTTTTTTTTGTCAGTAATGGGAAATATTTTGTTTGTGTTTTAGAATTTCTACATGTTTCATTTAAAAAGGTCATGGATTTCTTATTATTTATAATTCTCCCTGGCACAATTGATAAAAATATAGGAAATACTGGAAAATTACAGTGAGCGTTGGCTACTAAAAATGGACACTTACTTTCAGGGCTAGGCACACACATTGCTCAGGGCAAACATGTACTGGGGTCCCCTAGAGTGGCAGGCCCCGTTGTGGTTATGGCCCCTGCGATCAGAGCCGGCCTTAAGTGTTCTGGCGCCCTGTGCGGACTACTCCTCTGGTGCCCCCCCCCATCCCCTTCTCACTCTGGGAAAAGTCACACAAGAAATAAATAGAACAGCGTAAAAAAATCTTGCTTTCTGTGGTGTTTTTAAAGTGAACCTGAGCTTTCGTTTCTGTTTCTGGCACACACATAATAGCTTAAAGATTTATTTTTTTAAAGAGCGCTTAATTTGACAAAAATAATTATAATAGAAATAGAAAAATTGATTTGGGCAGTGGCGGAACTGCCGGGGTCGCAGGGGTCGCGACTGCGACCGGGCCCTGGAGTTCTGCCAGTCAGGGGGGCCCAAGGGGTGCCGAGCGGTTGCTGAAAACGACCGCTCGGCAACTCTTGGGCCCCCCTGACTGACAGAAATCCAGGATGCCTCTGCTCCCCGCCGCTGCCGCTGCCGCTGCTGCTGCCGCTGCTGCTGCCGCCGCCGCCTGCCTCAGCGCTGCCCAGAGTGCAGTGTTGGGAGCGTGAGGCGTTTGTCTCGGGTGCCGGCGCTGACGTCATATGCCGGCGCTCAGCAGTGAAGCGCCGGCACCCGAGACAAATGCCTCACGCTCCCAACACAGGAGTTGACGGTAAGTGACCTACAAAGGGGGGGTAGGGAGGGAGTGGGTAGATCGTGAGAAGGGGGGTGGGGAGCGAGAGGGTAGATTGTGAGAAGGGGGGGTAGGGAGGGAGAGGGTAGATTGTGAGAAGGGGGGTAGGGAGGGAGAGGGTAGATCGTGAGAGGGGGGGTAGGGAGGGAGAGGGGAGATTGTGAGAAAGGGGGTAGGGAGGGAGAGGGGAGACTGTGAGAAGGGGGGGTAGGGAGGGAGAGGGGAGACTGTGAGAAGGGGGTAGGGAGGGAGAGGGGAGATTGTGAGAAAGGGGGTAGGGAGGGAGAGGGGAGACTGTGAGAAAGGGGGTAGGGAGGCAGAAGGGAGACTGTGAGAAGGGGGGTTAGGGAGGGAGAGGGGAGATCGTGAGAAAGGGATAGATGGGTTGGGGGTGGGGGGGCCCTTAACAGATTCTCGCACCAGGGCCCTGAGGTTTAGTTACGCCCCTCGATTTGGGAGTTAAAATCCGATTCTAAATCAAAGAAACCTGACAATGTTGTGAAGCGTATTCTTGTTAAATTCTAATTTTCTATACACTGGCACATTTGGCGACAGTCTGTATGATCACGGTGCCTGGGGGGATATGTAAGGCTTTGTAACGAATTAGGAACAGCATAAGACAATGACAAATGTGATTAAATCAAAATGTGTGAATGCCCTCTGGTGTGTTATAAGCTTGTTTTGGGGCGTGTGTCAGTCTGCTTGCACCCGTGCTTCTCTGATTTACATACATGTGCTGACCCACAGAAGAAATTAGGATTCTGCTACCTGCAGTTCCAGGTATGACCACACGAGGCACCTGATGTAACATATAGGCATCAATTATTATTATTTATTGTTTTATATATCGCCATCATAATCTGCATCGCTGTACAAAGGATCCTCTAACATTTCATTATATGTAACAGTGGAGTGGCCAGCGCTATGACCAATATCGATAGGCTTTCAAAACAATGTCCCAGCAAATCCCTATTTAATCCCAAAAAATTAATCCATTTGTGTCACCAATATACAGTCTTCAGTATTGTAAGCTTGCATCCAGGATTTCTCTTTACCTAGTGTATCAGTTTGTCTTAGTCTTTTAATTCTAGTTTTGTCATACCCTTTCAATGCACACCAACCTTGCGTAGTATATAAAAAAAAATGTTCACAGAAACTATGTTCAACTCACTTGCCTATAAAGCCATTAAAATGTAATTCCTCCCAGAATTGGATCACATATTATTTGCATTTAAAAAAAAAAACAACAAAAAAAACATGTTTCTTTGTGGCTCTTAACACTTCTTAGGACAGACAAAGTATGTGCCCTTTATAGTTACACTAGTGCTTCATTTAAAAGGTTTTTCTTTAGTTTGCTGTATTGTTTTTTTTCTAGAAAAACCCAATATTTAACCTGACCTACCTTATTATAATCTAAAATGACTCTTACTGCCTACTCTTTATTTATTGTATTTGTTTTTTTATATGACTTAGTATACGTTCCCTTTTATATTGCCTACTCAGGGTTTTTTTTTCTTTCAATCTCCAGGTGTATCTTTTAGTTTTTTTTACTTGCTCCTCATAAACTTCAAAAACTGTATAAATCCTTGCTTCCTGATAAATTAAGTTACTATATTGATTTATTTAACTTGTATTGATTATTATATTGATAAAGGATATTGCATAGACATGGGCTACAGTGTCAACTGCCCAATACTATACAATCGTTTAAACTACTGTATTACATTTTCAATATCAATTTTACACATTTATTCTTTTTATATCCTAAAAGGCAAAAAAAAGGAACGGTAAAATAAATTTTCGCTCTGTATATCAAACAAAATAATATGAAACTAAATATTTTCCTTGAAAGCCCTCTTTTGTAAATGTATCTAATATATAATTGTATATATAACATGTAAAACCCATTAAGTACAGAGGATATTTCAGGATAGGAACATATAGCAAGGGGTTATATGCCATAATTATACTAAAGAAACACAATCTAGGGGTAAAGTACTTGCTTCTACAAGATTGGCACTCTTGACACCTCTGGTGTTACGGCTGTGATGACCCCCGTTCCCCTCAAACTCAAGGGGATAATTGTTCACTTAGTAAAATTTGATACTAAATGTAAATAAAGAGGGAACGTAGATGATGTGTAGCCAGGTTCTTGCTCTCGAGCCCACGTTATGTTGCCCTGGTCATTCGTTGATTGATTAGACCCTTGAGGGAACCTTTGACGTTTGATTGATGTCCTTAGTGGGTTATCCCCAGAGAGCGATGTGGAGTTCACCGAGGATAAGGTTTGGAACCACACATCTAGAACGAACATTTGGAAAGACCGCTAGGAGGATGCTATGCAGATGGAGTCATGCTGGGAGCACGCCGCTATAAACTGTCCAAACTCAGAAAACACATTAATAAATTCCATACTTTGCGACGAACAGCTTTGTTCAATATGGGAGAAAAATCTTTGATAAGAACTCCGCCATCCTGGTTACATTATCAGGGGGCATCTGCAAACGTACGGATTCTATAGTCCTGGCTCTGGTTAGGCTCTGGATTAAAGAAAGCTCTTCTTAATTGGGATTTGGCAGAAAGATAAAACACTCCAAAAAAGAGTGATTTAGCGAAAGATACGTTGATAATTTTGCAGGAATAATCTGCCACTGCTCAGGTAACATCTGCATCCAGATCGCTGAGAACGCTTATATATCTATCTGTTCCCCAGACGTCGTCGTGCGATTCTATAAAAATGTCTCAAGTATATAGCGCCCTCTAGTGTTGTTGAACTTGTAATTGTCTTTGTGCGGTATGTATGGAGTCCTAAAGAATGAACTGGTTGGGCCGCCCTGTTTGTTTTTGTTATTATATTTATTTCTTTATTATACGTTTTTTTGTGTTAGTGTGACGTGCATGGAATTCTGAAGACTCCCAATGGTCAAAGACGTAAAAACGTTGCTAACGGCATGCAGGAGGGCCGCTTTACTCCCCCCAGCCCTGATTACGATGGATACGCATCCAATGTCGGAATAAAGATGCTTAAAATGCATGTCTGTATTTATACTACAATTGGAACGATACAAAGAATATTAAAATAGCAAAGATGACACACATGTTACAAGATGTTACACATGTAAAGCATCTCCTTTCATGCGCTATACTCTCTAAAAGCTGCGGACAGGGGTCTGTTGAGACCCCCCATTGCACATGTGCGGCAAGAGCTCTCCTTGATTGCTTTCCTGCCACTGAAACATAGGGACATGGAGGGGATGGGAATCTGCAGCTCTGAAGTTGCAGCTTCCCCTGAGATAAGTACACTTTCAAGGTATTTTCATACACATTATTTGTTTTAGGGGCTCCCCGGATACTCGAGTGTCCCTTTAATAGTGGCGCATGGGGTACACAGCTAATAAATCTTCCTCAATTCTTATAAAATATACCCAAAAAATAGTAATTTGATATTTTTAGAACATCACACGTACAGATATACAGATAATTCTTTTAATCCTGAATATTTGAGTCATTATTCGATTATTACCGTCATTGTCCGTTCTGCCTTTCCCAGGGCCGTAATAGTCACTGTCTAAGCCTTAAAGTCTAAATACAATTTGTTATATTTGTAAGGAAACAATGACAAAACAATACTACGTTATCTAACCCCACTCGGTCCCGAGCCCAGATGACAGGATGTGTCCTCTGAGTGCACATCCTTTGACTTGCTATTTAAATCCTATAGATAAAGGCTGTAAATTAATGCAAGAATAGTTTCTAACCGCACGTATCTTATGTAACACAATTAATCCAATTGCCTGCCTGTGTGAACAGATAAACTCAGCTGGTGCTTTAATATCCGCGCAGTATAACACAATAATATTAATTATTATTATTTATCTATAATTTAATCAATTAGTAATAACCTCGTAACTATTAGCGTGCGAATTTGCCATTGGGTTATGGGTAAAATGTAACGTAATATCCATTACTGGTGTAACAGATCCCATGTACGAGCAAAGCCCATGGAATGTATGTGTGTTTCTCTTTAACCCCTTAAGGACAATGGGCGGTCCCTAAACCCATTGAAACCAATGCATTTTGAGCCGTACATGTACGGGCTTTGTCATTAAGGGGTTAATGGACGTGATACTGTTCTGCAGAAACTGTATAGCCTCTTAAAGGAACCCTATCCTATTTGTTTTCTATCTAATACAACTTACGAGTTCTTCCCATTTCTTAGTATAGTGATATGTAGCTTCTTTGTAGGGACTTCGATACATTCTATAGGTCTTCTAGTGATGTTACTTTTGAAATTAGAACTTCTTATAATTGCTTTTTCAAGCCCACAATCCAAAAATGATAAATAGCCTCTACCACCATCTCTTTTTATCACATAGCATGTTGCCATATACAGAGGCAACATGGCAACATTGGAATGCTTAATGAGGAACATACGTTGGTTCTAATGGAATTTCAGTTCGTTCTTTCAAGGGGAGAACAACTACACGGAGTCTTTAGCTGCAGTTGATACCTTTTTATTTGGCCAAATAGAAAAAAAAAAGATGACAAACTTTAGAGCCTCGGGGATTTCTTCTTCAGATGGAATGGAAGACTCAGGAGTGAGAAGTATGCGGTTAAGACCTCCTCAGTCTCCCAAAAAAAAGCGATTGTATTGTCTTTTTTGTCTATTCAGTTTTTTTAACGCCTATGCTTCTTTTCAATTACGCCCGTGTTTATTTTAATATTTAGAATAAAAGTTTCAGTATTAGGAGCAATGTTTTTAATGTTTTCACTCATACAGTGGTAGTCATCCTCCCTAAAGACTGGGTTAATTTTCTTCTAGAACTTTCAGTGGACCAACCACAGAGTTAGATACAGATTTGTGGGGTTCTGCATCAAGGTTGCCCCCCAGAAATTTCTTGACAAGGTTGCCATTTGGCAGGGTTAAGCGCTAACAAGGCCCATGCGGACTCAGTGCTGATACTATAATCGCAAAGGCTCTTGGTACGCTGAGAAGGTGCGGCAGATATCACATTGTATGTCAGTGGGGTTTAATAATATTACTTTATAATGGGTGTTGTATCCTTGGACGCCATGTAATAACTGACAGCACCTATAAAACAGTGAAAACGTATAATGGTTATAGGGTTTCGACAAAGGATCTTCTATCCTAGGATGTCAGCCATGCAATATTCCTAATATTATGCTCAGCCCACATAAAAAATCATGTTCTTTTTTGGTAGGTGCCATTTGGTTGGTTGACAAGCACAAAGAAACTAATCAAGTATCAAGCATTTTTTCCTAAAAAGTAGGAAAGGTACATTTTTTATCATCATGGTAAAATGTTACCACCACCAACATTCCACCACATTCTACTGACGCCCAACCATTGGTATGAGTAGGTTATGTGAGCCCCATCCAACTGTTATCCTCATCCATGCGCCACCTAACTCTTCCTATACCCAACCAAAAAATAATGCAGATGCTTATGCACAGGGTCACATTTGTTATCAAAACTTCCTTCTTCCTATGTAAGAATAAGCAACCTCTGATTAGTTGACAACATTCTACCGCCATGATTGTTGATCCAGACAACTTTTGGTCTTCCAGATGTTGCTGGGAATCCCGGGAGATGTTCAACCACAGCTCGGGCGGCAGCTGATAGATACTTCTGGACGCCATCATTTCTTTATAATCGATAGCCATTACAGTGACGCGCCACAATAATATTTAAAATGTCCCGCTGACATGCACAAATCAAATTGGTATTCCCAAGGGACATCTTACAATGAACTCAGACAGAACTTGGCCTGCTGTTCCAACATCTGTATCCTGCTTGGACTCGCATATCATTTGTACTTTACATTCGGTAACACCTGCCCAAGCAGACATGGGCATTTGACACTCGAAAAAAAAATAAAAAAAAATATCTCCTAGCACGTATCATCAAGAAAAACATCATTGTTTTTAAGCTCTCTTATCTCGGTGCTCCCAAATATCCTGTTTCTTCAAGCTCCTACAGCCAGGACCAATAGAAGTCTCTTCCTGTATTTGGCTGACTTCATTTCCCACAGTTAGCACAATCTCATCCGCTTCAAACAACTCGATCAAATCTACTTTCTGGTCACCGCGAGTCAATAATTATTATATTACCAAATAATTAACAATCCGTAAACCTGTTCGGAAAGATGGCAAGCACCATCAAGGTAAGTTAGCATTTTTTATAAATCGATAACGGTCTGTCGTCCAACCGATACATTCTCTTTGGGTTCTTTTATTGGACTTTTTTTAATCGAGGGTTTGAATCGGGCTACACCCCCCCCTCCGCCACAATAGCAGGCAACAAGATTTCCTCTGCCTGGTTAGTAAATTTCCTTTTTCCTATCCCGACCATCCGCAAGCTTTAAAAACCATGAATCTCTGCAAAAAACACGTATTTATTCCAAATTCCGTCTTTCATGTCGAGGACCCTCACTGAAACTTTTTGTCTATTTTCTTTTTTTGGCACTTTTTGACTTTTATTCTTTTTGGGTTCATAAGACCATGCAAACCGTAAGACGTCGTGTTGTATATTTTGCTATCTTGGGTCGTTCGGGTTGGAGACTTTTTCATTATTTTTTTAACATCACATTATCAAGTTTGACTTTTCCGAAGATGGAGATTGTTCTAAAAGCCTGTTTAGAATACTTGTGCTTTCCTTTTTCCTGGTTTGTTAAGTTTCTTGCAGTACTAACAAACCTTTGTGATTTTATAGTCTAAAATATGATGTTTTAACTTAATTGTGTGCGTAAAATATACATTTTTTTTTAAACCCCTATGATTGTATTTGGGCTGATTCAGCTTGGAATACTTAGGACCTTTGTGTCTCAAAGTTGAGAGATCTACTAAGGTCCAGTAAGAAGTAGAGTCTTCTCTTCATCAGGAGGAATGTATTTGGCTTGTATTTGTATGGAGCTTCTGTACAAACTCCTTTTAATATTAGTAGAAGCTCTCTTTTTTTATTAAATTATTAAATAATCCTTCCGGTTTTCTTTGTGGTGAGTAAAGCAAGAAGACCGGGTACTTATTGTGAACTTCAGTGCGTATCATGGATATTTTTTACCGGGTGGTAGGTTCCAAAGTGTCTAAGATAATCTTGGTCCTTGTAAGGTTATTGGTCTTCTCAACTATAAATATCAACATTGTTACTCATTAAGTAATAATATTAAATGTCTTATACACGCGACAGTATGATTGCTGATGGAAACGTCATTTGTTTAGGTTTTTGTACTTGTTATCCAAATGGCATGTGATGTTGAAAATGATTATAAAAATGTAATGTGTATGTGTGTGTCAGTGAATGGTGTACATAGATAGATCAACACGGGGGAGCAGCTCCAGTAAGAAGCGATGAGCTAGTACTGCATAATGTATAATTCATATGATGAGAGCTCATTGAACAAACTATATGTTATGCTATTTACAATGTATAATGTTTCAATTCACCAAACTCATCGTTTAGTGAATACAACACATGCATTTTGTTTCCCGATAAAGTGGGTAATGCTATTGAGTTATTTCATTAATCACAAAATTGTACTTTTTAATAAAATAGTAAGAGTAATAAATACAATCAATCTCTAACATGGCTCAAAACATCCCAAAGCGGCAAAAAGTACCCTAAATTTTGAAATACGGCAAACATATTTATATGATTTCAAGAAATCATGTAATAAGTCGAATGAACTATGCTTTTTTTTCCCCAATGTTTGACTGTTTTAGTGCAGTGAGGTGTTAAAGGGTTAAATCTAAATATACTCAAAAGACAAATATATATAGTTGTTGAATTAAAGAAGACAGACAATTCATTTTGGCCGTGGAAAGCATACTTGTCAAGAACAATGACTTCAGTAAACATAATATTTATATCTTCTTTGGAAAGCCTGGCCTGGCTTGATAAGATATTTCATTATTTGTGGTTAAAAGAAAGTTATGTCTTAAGAGCACAAACTCTGTTCTCTAATTTTATCCACAATAAGCCTTGTTTTCAGTTTGCTTTTTAGTTCTTTTTATGGGAGAGAATCAGTCACTTTTTATTTATACATATATAAACCAAAAATCAATTATAAGGTGGTATTACATTTTAGAATTAAATAATTTCACCAGCATGAGTGCATTACATTGTTGCATTGGGGACCATAGTGTATGCTGTGTCTGTGTTTCTAAACTAAAATAAATGTACGCTGCTTTTCTGACCATTCCATAACTGATGTAGTGTTCAGAAACATTTGTCAAGTCATACAGTCTCCTCCACAAATATTGGCACCCTTGGTAAATATGAGCAAAGAAGGCTGTGAAAAACTGCCTTTATTGTTTAACCGTCAAAAAATACTCAAAAAATAATTACAAACACAACACAGGTTTATCCAAAAAAGTGTGAAATATATGTGCGGCACAATTGTCGGCCCCCTTTTAGTCAATACTCTATGCTACCCCCTTTGCCAAGATAACAGCGCTTAGTCTTCTCCTATAATGCCTGTTGAGATTTGAGAATAAGTGGCAAAGGATCTATTCCTCTCCAGATCCTTCAAATCTCGGCGTCGATGCTGGTGGACCCAACAGGTTTTCTATGGGGTTCAAGTCAAGGGACTGGGACGGCCGTGGTAGGATGTTGATTTCATGGTCAGTAAACCATTTTTATGTCGAATTAGATTTTTGGATCATTGTCCATTTCTCTTTTGAAACCAAGCAACTTCTGGTGATCTGGGTGACGTCAGATTATAGTTTTGGAGATTATTTGACCCCAATTAACTTCAGCTGTGATCCTTGGGTATTTTTTGGCCACTCAAACCATCCTCTTCACAGTGCATCGAGACACACGTCGTCTTCCAGGTTAATTCATAACATTTCTTAATTATTGCCCTGATTTTCAATGCTTTTGCTATTTTCTTATAGCCTCTTCTCATTATGTGAAGCTCTATAACCTTTCGCCGCACATCCCCGCCATATTGCTTGGTCTTACCCATTGTGATGAATGACTAAGGGAATTTGGCCTATGTGTTACCTAATATTTATTCCCCCGTGAAACAGGAAGTCAAGGTTGAACAATTTCCTGTTCCTAGTCACCCAGGTGTACTAAAAAATGTAAAATATTACTGGGAATATATTTTTCTCATGAATTCATAGGGGTGCCAATAATTGTGCCACACATATATTTAACTTTTTTTTGGATAAACCTGAATTGTGTTTGTAATAGTTTGATATCCATGAGAGCAGAGTAATTTTTGTGTATTTAAACAATAAAGACCATTTTTAACAGCATTCTTTGCTCATATCTACCAAGGGCGCCAATATGAGTGGAGGACATACTGCATTTATTTACAAACTAGTAAGTAGAATATAAAACAATCAGAAACATAATGACAATCTAATGCAGAAGATAAAATGGAACATCCATTGCCATAACAGAATGAAAACATTCAGAACGGCAATCCCAGATCTCAAATTTATCTTATAGTTCTAAAAGATGGGGTAATCACCCAGTCCTCTTGTTTTGTAAAAAATCTAAATCAATCATTAATTGCCATCAGATATACAGTGTACATTAAACAGACCCACACACTATTATTATCTATTATTATCAACAAACTTAACTCATTTTGCCATTTCTAATATTATCCTATGTAACCATGTTCGGCGTTGCCGTTCTATGATTGTCTAACGATTGTTAGGAAGTTGTGTGATGCCATCATGACCTTGTGAAGCCACAAAATGTTTCAACAGGAAAGTTTGCGCATTTTTTGCTGCATCAGTCGGATGATCTAGTACAGGAACCATAAAGATTTGGGTTTTGCTTTGTTGACAGGAACATTAGGTACTCAAGAAAGCACTGGATCAGGGATTTCTTTAACAAAAAAAAGGTAGGGGTTACGTTGCATTACAAGTACCCGTTGACAAGTACCATTAGCATGAAAAGAGAGGTTCATAAGTGGGACGTAAGCAAGAACCGTGACGGGCAAGCTCAGAAATGGTGGAGGTTTCATCAAAATAGGTAAATGTGGTCACAGGGCCGGCCCTACAATGGAGCCGACTGGGGCAATTGCCCCAGGCGGCACTTTAGAAGGGGCGGCACTTTGCCGCCCCAAGCGCTTTTTTTTTGAAGCGGAGGAGAGAGAGAGGGGTGTCGGCGGGGGGGGGGGTATGGCATTTTAAACTTCGCCCCAGGCGGCATTAAGTCTTGGGCCGGCCCTGTGTGGTCAATAACGGTAAGTCTGACTCGGTGGCGTTACTGGTAAACCTCCCCCCTGTGGCAAAAAATGGCCCATTTCCATCTCATATGAAATTCAGTCCCATAAAAGAATTTGTAGAATTTAAATATTTAAATAAAACAATAAATAGCATGAACGTCCCACAGCTTCAGCAGCAAAAAAATGATCTAGAAGATCCAAAGAATTTACTCCAAATAAGCCATAAATCATAGAAATAACTCAAACTTTTGAGACCCTTTTTTTGTTTATATGGCAACAACCTATTAGTGCCTACTTTTGTGTCACATGACAAATATCAATAGCACAAAGTTTTGGTTTGAAATTGGCTAATTATACAGTTATTTGTTTGGGTTTTGTAACTTTTCAAAAAATGTTAAAATTGACATCTTCCTTTAAACGTTTCTTTACCTTTTTTTTAAAAAATATATCTGTTTTAAGGGCTTGCGGCGAGTAAGAACAGAACATTATGATGCAAACCGCTTCTCTCTCTCTGCTCGGCAGATGGTTCGCTCCCAAAGTGCTAACTCATATGTGTCAAAGTGACATTTTGAGGTTTCGCGGTAATTACAAAGCTTTGTTACGTTTCGCTTCTGTGACTGATGGCTATTTGTAAAGTGCTGCAACTGACACACTCCGTTCTAACCGCAGAGAAAGTGAAAGAAACACTTCACTTATCCAACAAGATAAATGGGAGTCCGTTACCGCTAAAAATGTCTTTCCTACTGATCTGCATTGTCTTATGTGCACAGTAAAAAAACATATATAATTATATATATATATATCATTATATATATATATATTAATATATATACTGTATATATGCATATATTAGCTACATTACAAAAAAGGGGCTACAGGGAGAAGCCGCAGTGCCTGCTTTTCTCCTCGAGACACGCTTTAATGTTTTTAGTGGAAATGTCTCTAAATTATTGACTGGTAGGTTTTTAATATTAAGGTTTCAAGACTTTTGAAATCTTTATGTTCTTTAAGTCCAGAGCAGAAGTACGCAGAGTTATAGAATGACAATAATGGAATTTCTGCAGAAATGATTCACTTTATAATAAAATTAATGTAGTTACTTTCAACTGCTACATTTTGTTCTACCGGGCTGCAACCATAGGCATTTTATCCACAATACAAAACAAAGCAAGAATTCAGTATATGCCCAGTGAATACCATTCAGAAAACACCTATCTGAGGGATAAATATTGGGGATTCCGTCACACTATATGGTTATATATCGCTTCGCTCGCCACTACCTGAAAGTTCTACCAAATGAGACTCTCAAAGAATTTAAAGCCTTCTATGGACACCATTAATGCGGTACATTGTACCACAAGGCAGCCTAGGCTACTTCCTAAGGCTCCTGATAAAATGGGCTGCTGCCATCATAATAAGTCATGCATGTCGGCCCCAGCCCCTGAATTGTGTATGAAGTCAAGCTTGGGGGCTCTAAATTGTACACGGCTTAGGGCAGGGGCGTCCAAACTGCGGCCCTCCAGCTGCTGTAGGACTACATCTACCATCCTCCTCAGCCAGCCCCTTAGCTGAAAGAGCATTATGGGAGCTATAGTCCTGCAGCAGCTGGAGGGCCGCAGGTTGGACACCCCTGGCTTAGGGCCTTTTTTGGCTGTGTAGTTCCCCCAGATCAATATTTTGCTTCTAATAAGACAAACCGTTATACCAAACCAGTATAGCTCACATTGGTAAGCCCTGGGGGGTCATTTCTTGTATTTGATAATATTATACCACTAGGCCGTGGTTATTTATTATATAATAGAACAGATGTCCATCAAACAGCCGAAATCCGCTTCTCATCCCTACCATTACCTATATGGGCCTAACCTGCCCAGGGTACGCGTCGAACCTGACAGAAGCCTTACTTATAAATCACGTCATAAGTCCAACCGGACTGTCATTTTCACATTAGTACAATGAACCCCAAAACCAAAAACATTGAGACACCTAGACCAAAACCAGAAGTCACCTCCATGATTTCTCCAATCTCTCTGCATAACGATGTGTCAAAATGGGGTGAAAAACAATAAAATGGAACCGTAAACTAAAATCGGTGATTTCATTGAATTATTTTAGCCGTAACAAAGTATCATATTTTTCCTTGAAAACCATGGCGATCTCTGTGCATTAATTTAATAGAATGTTGCGTCTCGTCTTCCGCCCAACGATCATCACGTCCCCTTTTTATTTACGCAGTTATGTAAGACATGGTGTGTTTGCTACCTTGATCTCGCAAAATGCTGTCACAGCACAACCTTAATGATAAAAAGTCTGTAGACAGATACTTCCTCTGCTAATTTCCCATGCAGATAACTAGCCAAATCAGCGAGGAGCAATACAGGAAGTTCTTTCAATAGCAACTTCCTGTCAAATTGTATCATGTTCACGATTTGCTTTAAAGGTACCATCACTCAGACTATATCCTAGCTGAAATTTCCACCATCACATATATAAGTTCTACTATGATTTCATTATGTCCATGTTATGGAGGGCTTTTTTTGATAGAAAAGAGCATTTTCGTGGTAGGGGATCTTTATTGGACCTGAAACTAAGTTTTTAAAGGATGTAAAAGGTCATTTTTGGGCAAAAAAAGGAGGAGTTAACTCTTGGATTGGGTCAAGCCACTGATTAATGGAAAGGACAGTGTGTTGAGGAACCATACAATAATACCTACCTACAAAACCTTTCTACCTGGTAATAAAAAATGGCGGACTATGTGGAGTTTTTGTCCTGTAGCCATTCGTTTGGCTTACTAGATAATGAGGGTTAAAAAATTGTTTAGGTGGTAGTAAGACCTGTCCGTGATATTGGATAACGACATCAAGTTGTATTATTTTAGGGTATATGATCCGCCATCAAAGATGAACCAAGAATGATCTTAAAGAAACATAAAATTTGAACCATTCGGCCTGTTTTTTTTCCCTCTTTTAAAAACTCAAACCTTAATCACTCCTTAGATTTAGGATAATCTTATCAATCCAGATTGGGTGAATCTCTTTTTTTAGATAAAAAAAAAATTTAAAAATTGTTTAAACATCGTGGGGTAATGAAGGGAATAGCGTTGGTTTGGTACGCAGCACCGATAGGGTCGGTTCATTGCACAGACTTCTTTATCTCGTACGGCCAGAAGTTTGAGTGGTTTCCAAGAAAAAGTTATCTTTTAGTCAATGCGACAAGACCCTCATAACCTCTTATAAATCATAGAAACCAAACTCGTTCCTAACAGTGGAACACGGCAGCTATTCGGGTCATTTTTCTTTTGGCTGACTGTTTCCAAAGAGTTCCAAGAATCATTTCCGAGTTACACGGCCATATAATAAATACAATAAACAGCCCCAAATATTTCGCGTTAGCTGTGTCTCACTAGGTATTGGGGGGTTTCCATGGATTCGTATTCTGTGTTAGATCAGTATAGACCGAAAGATTCTAGCTCCAGACTATGTTAGGACACGAAGCTCATATGTGACTTTGCTAATATATATATATATATAGGGCTCCGGGCATCAAATTCAAGTTTTGACCACTGAATTAAGTTGGAAAGTATAGGTGCAACTATACTTCTATCTATACTTAATATGATAAAGCACCCAGTTATGTAGCTGAAACACTGTGACCCTGGGATTTTAACCCATTGTAGAAAAGATAGATTGATCACAGATCAATTGATCGTTACATCTGAGGTCAGATTTTGCTCCCATTTAAAATTTGGCTTTTATATAATATAAAATATAACATATATAATATAATTGGGATTTATGAATACCTTGAGCATAAAGTGCGTAGATAATGCTTAAGAAATGTTAATGAATGGAAGAAAAACTTTCCAACTCATCAAAACATATTTATTTTTATAATTAAAATTTAAAAAAAATTTCGGTTTCTGTGTTTAAAGAATTTTTGGGGAGGGTTCTAATGTTTTTGAGTAGACAGAATAAGCTAGTCAAACTACTTTTATTAACAGAATGTGTGGAATTAAGGTGTCACGGGATGGTGGTAGACAATGGCGTCCGCCATTGACTGCTTAATCGTGTCATTTTTGCCATTAACAATTGTCACCTGACATAAAAGCAGACGCTGATAGGCTGTTGCCATAGAAACTGAAAAAAAGTTTATTTTTATGTGATTAAACCGTGAATAAGAATAAATTGAGTCAGCTATTCATGTAACTTACTAGAGAGGGTGTTTAATGTTTTGTCTGTGGAAAACACATTTAATGATGAAGCACGGTGTAGTAATGAATAAACCGGATCTCGGTCAGTCTGTGACGTGAGTGTTTTAACCCCTTAAGGACGATGGGCGGCCCCTAAACCCATTGAAAACAATGCGTACATGTGTGGGCTTTGTCATTAAGGGGTTAAAGTTGTGAAACGGTAGTCAGACGAGTATCCTTGTGACTATAATATCTCGCAGGCTATTCACATTCCATAGGGTCTTTTCCTGGACACCATGGGCGGCGCGAGTATCGTCCCACAAAAACGGAATCCTAGTGTTTCCTGCATTGTCAGTAGAACCGACGCACCTTTAAGCTCTCTTCCTGCAGACTCCGCCATGAGTTCTCCATGTGCTTCCTGGATTATGCTGAAGCAATAGGTAATAATGTAATAAAGTCACTACCTGTCACACTAATAAATCACAGCATAATCCTGGAAGAATACCCACTTTACCTAAAAAAAAAAAAGATACTTTGTAGTTCCTGATCTCTGCGCACATATTCAACGGGGATGTAGTGAGCAAACCCAGTGCCGGCCCTGACTTTTCTAGCACCGTAACGTGACTGGCATCCCCGCCCGCATTCGTTTGCTCGCTAGTAAAGGAAGAGAACCTGGAAGCTTCCCCTATCGGTTAGTACTTTAAACAGGACAGGGATGTCCCTAGTGACGGCTCCACGTTTACGCTGTTTCCTCCGACAGCTGCTCTTTTCTCATTTTGTACTAAAAGGCAACCTAGGCATCTGCCTAGGGCCCGAGGTGCCTGGGAGGCCCTGCTGCATATATATATATATATATACACACACACAAATATATATATATATATATTATACACACTACCGTTTAAAGGTTTAGGGTCACTTGTTTTTGATAGAAAATGTCCATTAAAATAACATGAAATGGATCAGAAAATTGCTGATTTTTAATGGAATCTCTTCATAGAGGCTCTTTATCACTCCCATCACTCCTGTGTTCCAATGGCCCTTTATCACTCCCATCACTCCTGGGTTCCAATGGCCCTTTATCACTCCCATCACTCCTGTGTTCCAATGGCCCTTTATCACTCCTGTGTTCCAATGGCACGTTAGAAACCTTTTTGCAATTATGTTACAGACAGAAATGTCCTTGTTTTCCATGAAAACAGCTAACCTCGTATGTAAAGCCTACATTGGTACCTCGCCTAAAGCCCCATGCAGTGTTAATCCAGCTCTGTTCACTCATTCTGTGCCAAATGCATGAACTGTTAAGCAGAAAAGAGCCCCGACTCTTTGGAAGATAACGACGTGCGGGTTCGGTGACACGTTCCTCTGCTCCTCTGTGTAACACGTTGAAACTATTATATAGAATAAGAGCTGAGTAAGTGGTGGTGACACCGGCACACTCCGTGGAACGCTCTGCGGTCGGGGGGGTTTGCGCCGCACATCTTTAGCCTGGCTCTCTACCAATCCCTTCTTGGCTCCGAACGACCTAATGTATTTGATTTGGAACGGGGTTTGCGGTAATTATGTGCTGCGTACGGGTAGGTGAAATAACCAATTGTGAGCTCCTGTAAAAAATGTTTTCCCTGCATTATCTCGAGTATGCAGGAGGGGAGACGAATTCTGTTCAGTAAGGGGGGTTCTGTCTCGTGTTTCTGAGTGATTTATTTAAATAAAACAAATCGTACGTGCTACAAATTGCATACGCATCAGCTTTAAAATGTTCGGGGCCAAAGGGCTGTTTCCTACTGACAAGTAAAGGGTTAATAGTGTACTTAGAGAATATATATATATATAGAAACTGTATTAAAGCTGCCGCATAGCATGGATACCTCCCAAGTGTCCCTGCTGCTAAAATGGTGAATGGTTTGCAGGATACAATTTATTAGGATGTACGGCTTGGAGTACAGGAGGGAAATGTATTTAGAAGGAAGAGAAATGTTAGAACAATAGATCCTAATCGAAACAGAGGCTTAGATGGAATGGATGAAAGTGTTACTTTACTGAGAGGGTGGTAGATCAATGGAACAGCTTCCCAGCAGAAGTGGTACAGTAAGGGAATGTAGACATTTATGGGATAGGCTTTACATCAGGAAAAATGGGCAGACTAGACGGGCCGAATGGGTCCGATCTTCCGGCAAATTCTATGTTTCAAAAACAAAATATAATAACTAATAAATAACCGATAATATTGTATCTATGTTTATGAGGGAAAAACAACAGGGGCGCACTAGATGTGAGGAATAAGGGACTTGGGTCCCGAGGAGGGACTATCCCTCCTATACTGGAGGCAGGGAGGTAGGTATTGGAGAGACGGACCGGCGGACTGCTTCCTATCCTATGAGATGATTATGCTTCCCCAAGCCGGCTTCTCAACAGCATTAAATCTGTGCTTTTTTGCAATTATTCAACTCTTTTTCTATCAATACTCTTTGTGGGGTCTTTATTTTATGTTTTGATAATTTTGTGTAGCGTTAAAAGATGAATATAAACATTTTATAGGGTACATTTAATTCAAAATATTAAACAAATTGTTATTATTATGATCCTAAGAGTACAATGATCTATTTTTATAGCGTTACACCTTTAGCACAATGAACATCCACAGCACAGCGACGTGTGGAACCCCCAAAGGACGTCTGAAAAACCAAAACATTCAGCCAGTGTTTTCTGTTCCACTGGTGATTTTTGGCAGGGATTGCTGAATAAGAATCTCGACTCAAATATAGAAAAAAATATTAAAACTGTAACAATGTTAGTTTTGTTGGCATTTCTTTTCTTACCTACCTGGAAATATTTTTTTCTTAGCGTGTCTGTTGTGATGCAACCAGTTTGGGCAGACCAATAATTTTCTATAATTCTCCTACAATTAATTTTGGCTTAAAAAAATTAAAAAAAAATTGTTTCTTTATAGTCCATGGGGCAAGTTTACTTTATTGTGCAGACCACTATAACCATCATCCACAGGCACTTTTACTGAATTTGTTACATGCTATATACATATATATATATATTTATTAATATTATTATTTTTTTATTTATATATATATATATATATATTTTCTTTTATTTTTATTTTTATTTTATTTATATATATTTTTTATTTTTATTTTATTCATATATATATATATATTTTAATTTATATATATATATATATATATATGTATATATACATATTATATTTATTATTATTTTTGTTTAATTTTTTTTTCAATCTTTAGTTTTAAAATTTCTTAATTTCTTTTGTACATTTATCGCCTTATCGATAATGGGAGTTGGCACACACAAAAAAAAAATACTTTTTCAAGGCCGTGCCGTTTATAGTCCCATGCATTGCAGAAGTGAAGACCATCAACTTTTCAAAAACAATAGCATAATCATCTTTATTTTCCTTTCCCAAATGGGTTTGCATGCCTTTTTTTCTCAATTACAGTCATGGAATGTAGAAGTTCTAATCTCCGAGCTCCATACCTAACGTGGAATTCTACAATGGATGTTTAGTCTACTTAAAAAAAAAAACCGAGAAGCGTTCTGCCCCTTTAATGTTGTTTATAACAGTTGCATGCAGCTTGTCAGGTGAAGGTTAATAGCTCTCCAGTTAAAAGTAATTCTAAGCACAGATGGGTTATCAGTCCCAAACACTCGTTACAAGATTAATCTCGTTTCCGACAAGATTTCCTTTTCCCTCAACTGATTTTTACTGACCTGTCAGCGGCCGTTAAGAGTTGGATGCATTTATTACAGAGCCGGGCAAAAGAATTCTGCGCTGTGGAACAATGAAGAGACCCCCATCCTATCGCGAGGGAACATCTTTGGAGGAGAATAACTTTTTTGAAAGGTTGTGATTCATATACAACCAAAACAGAAGTTTGTTTAATAAGATCTATCCATTAACTGCGAGGGCTTTTAGCGGTAAATGGCGCTCTAATGGGTTTCCGTTGTGTTGCCGCGGCTTTGAAAATTATTATCTTTTGCCGTCACTGATGAAGCGTTCAGTCCTTTGATGCAAACTTTATTTTTTTTTGCTTGGTTTTGGTGTTGTCAGCAAACAGCATCCCGATCTTTTGCTATAAGGGAGATGGCGCGCGTATTAACCCTATGAGAGCCAGGGATATAAATATTGATTTACTTTTAGTCCATATGACTGCATCTATACGTTATGTATAAAATGATCCGTTTACATGAGAGAAGTATTCACAATGTATACGTGTATTTCTTTCAATTTTTTTTTTATAAAAAAAACATATATACATGATGATTTTTATGTGTTTTAATGTATTAAAAATGTGTTCATGTTTTAGAAACTATAACTGACCATGTTTAAGAAGCAAAAAGTTTGCTTCGGGGGTTTGGAGTATAAGGTATGGACAGGTTTAAAAAGGTAAAAAGGTCCATAAATGCAGTATATATATATACTGTATATATACACCGGTAAATATATATATATATATATATATATATATATATATATATATACAATAGAAGAGTTATATGCATATATGGGAACTTGGCGGCCCCTATGGGCTACTCCATATTCATCAAGCTTGGCCAGCTCAGTGTGAACTGCTCTTCATGGTGAGTGTTTAGTGGGGTCAAGTGGTGGATCAACTGATATGGGGCAAACACAATTTTATTGTACTTGCCCCCCAGGCAAAAGGTTGCCCGTTCGATAATATCATTCACATTACATTAGCATAACTGGGAACTGTCGGGGTTTGACCCAGAGTCTCCAGGAGAAGAGCTATTTCCCCTAACCTCCAGGTCAGTTTCTTTTTGTTTTGCCACGCCCACTTCCCACCCATACCCCACCCACTAAAGGCTTTCTGGAGCTAGCCCTGCCCCTATGTGCATCTAGCCCCACCCCTATGCAAGACTAACCACACACACCTTCACAAATACATTTCCCAGGAGGAGGGTAGCAAAAGTTGTTACATAAAATTATTACATAATTATGAAAGAATAATAAGAGGGGTTGACTTATCAGATGTAGATATCCATGTGACAAATCTACAGTCAGCAGTCTATCTAATTAAAACAGCTTTGTTCTTCAGAACTTCCCATGATTTCATTCAACCTCACCCAAAATTCCTGGCATGTCGCAGTCGCCATAAAAGCCAACGGAAGTACCCTTTAAGTAGTGAGTAAGTAAATATGCAGGTTCAAGAAGGAAACCAAGTCCTGAAACCATTCAGCTACTTCTTATTGGTGTAAGAAACATACATTCATTAGAGAAACACAGTGGTATCGACTTTACGAATGGAATACGTACAACAGAGGAACTATCCAAATCTTCTAAATATTGGATTTTTATACATTCATATTTATTTGCGATCTAAAAAGTGCTTGCACATAACTTCTAAAATTATAAGATTTTCTTAAATTTTTGTCAATTAATATAAATATGACATTGTTAGTATTTGTTTCCATAAGTCTATACATATTGCAAAAGGAATTCATATTTCGGAGCGTAGGCAACCCTGCATAAAATCCCGGCATAAAATAGAGTACAAAATAGATGAGTAGATATAGGAACCTGAATACCCGAAGCCCCTCTTTTCTCCCCTGAAGCCCCTACAAAGTCATTTTAGTTGTCTGGGTGGAATCCTACACACCTACTACAATACATATATTGTAAAGTGTTCCTCTTTTGCCATTTGGCCATTGGGAGGTATGAGTTAACAATTTATTTTTTTATTTTTATTAGAATTTAAAAAAAAAATCATTTTTATTTGAAGGAGAGAATTTATTCATTTTCCAGCGGGATTTAAATACTTAGAGTTTTGTTCCAGGGTGACTAAAAATTCACCCAAGAACTGAGAACCAAGACAATGTCGAGTCAGTAAACCGATTTAGCAAAATGCATTTTTTGTTAAAAAAAAACAACAACAAACAAACAAAAAAACTGGATATCTTAAAACGGGGCAGTATGTCTTGCTTCGTGTAGTTAGTGGCCCATGAGACTTGTTGTAGTTGTAGCAGATACAGAATGTTTATGCTTGGTAGATCTCTACATTTAAAACCTTGTCCTTGAACATTTATAAAACATATAAGCGTTTATTTTCTCGTAGATGTTGGTACGATGGCCAACGATGAACTCAACGTTTTATGTAGGGATAGCCCCAGTGGATGCATGGCTACCGGGAAAGGAAGTGACAGTCCCGGATATCCAGGGAATGATGGTTTCCCAGCAAATATTGTCCATAGCGACTTAGTAATTAGCACTTTAACTATTTGTCTCATTAGTACCAGACATTGTATGATATATCCTGTGTGGAATCAGGACATGCGGAACCCTACGCTGAACAAGAAATAGCAATAGCTAACTTTATATCTTTATATATCGTGATCAGGATTTTTTTGACTTTTTAAAAAAAAGAAGGTAACATATTCCTGATATCAATATCTGAAATTTAGATATTTATTATATATATATATATATTTATTTATTTATTTAATTTTTTTAATGTAATTTTTTTTATTTTTTTATTTATTCTTTTATTTTTTTTTAATTTTCCGACAGGGTATTGTGTCTCAATGACTATCCAACACTGATATACGAGAGTGGACCTCCCATATACATAAAAATAGTGTTTTTGAATATTTACATTTTTGTTACTATTCAGTACATGCAATGACTATACAGTAGAAACATTTTTAGGGAGGTGGCCTACACAGGGAATTGCTTTGCTGATCATTTCCCATCCACTGGGGAGGGAGTAAATATAAAGAGGCATACATTTAAATAGATATATTGTGATATTGTCACTTTAAAGAAAAATTTAAAGAAAAATACACAATTAACTAATTTTACTTAGGTATTTATTTTTATTTTTTTAACCTTCAACTTAAAAAGGTTTGTGCAGTGCATACTATCTACATCTCCGGTAAAAAATAAGGTGAAAATATTTATTTTGATTTCTTCTTATATGTATTTTTCAAGTTGTTAAGCTGTTATTATTTTAGGGGGAAAAAAGTAAAATAAGTAAAAAAAATTTTTTTTTTTTTAACATTTGTAGGTAATTCATAGTTCCTGGCTAGTGGGAAGAACATTGTTTCCCACAATGTATCAAACACAGGAAGTGCTATAGAACTTTGGACAAGGTTTCCTAAAATGAGTTAAAACAAATAGAACACTTAAAAAACTATCTTCTCAATGGACACAGATAGGCGCCAGGATGGTTTTGTTATTAGTAAAAATATGCCGTGTTTTATATATAGTTATATATACAATTTTTGACCTATATCATAACTAGGTATTAGCTACGTAAAAGATAGATTAAGCTAAAAATATGCATTGAAACAAAGAAGAATTGGGTACAATGGGCTGGATTTTGTTCTTTTCCATGTGTCCTAGGATCACATACATGTTTGCCAATACACAGAGTGGACAACTAGGCTATGCCTTAACTTCATATATGTTAGATGCAATTGTATAGCTGGGAGGATTAAGTTGTATTCTTTTTTATGCGTTTGCCCCTTTGCCCCCAGCTATTTTTTGTGCAGGCTTTTGGGCGAATATATATGATACATATGATATAGTTACCACCAGTCAGCTCCAGCGCTGGCACCAGGCCTGGGACTATTCAGACCCCTTTTGTACATGCGTGGGAAGCACTCCTATAGTTTTCAATGGGAGCATTTTCCTGCCACTGTCAAGAAACATTGGACCACGGATGAGGCACACAGCTGCAGAGCTGCAGCTTCTGCCTTAGATACGTGCTTCATTATTTCAGTTTTCAAGAAGGAAGATTAACTCACGAAGAGCTAGGGTTTCTTACGGAGTACTTTATTATGCATTCTTTTTTAGTGCATTCTTACCCCTTAAAATGAGAGTTTTCTATAGAGATCCAATTTCAATGAATTACGAAGGGCCGACCCTAGCTAGCTGCTCATGCAAGAAGAGCTTGGGTGGCCCTGCAGAATGATTGGGTCAGCTTAGTCTGTAATAATTATTACAAATTAATTGAAGTGATTTGATGATCTCATTAACCTAAAGCATTGGTTACAATCACTGGATAACAATCACATGTTTCTCTTCTGGCAAAGTTTCTACATGCTGGCAGACACGTTGACAATTTATAGGTTTTAAGTCATAAAGCGGAATGTTTATGCGGATGATTCAGTATCGCGTAAAGGACACTTTCTGATTGCACATCGTACAGAGGAAGTTTACCAATTATTTGTACCGGTACATTTAGTCCTATAATTTCCTCCATATCTCAAGAACCGAGAACTGTTGCGTATGAAGTAATATTCATTTAGAAATACATAATGACTGCATTGTAATATCAGTTGTTAGATCTGATTATTAAAGAAATTAGTAAAAGTATAAACTTGACAAAAAAAACCTTAAAATTGCCCTCAAGTATTTCTATATAATTCAAATCTAATTTAGGTTTTTTATGTGTTAGATTAATTCTAAGATGTAATCATGTGACATAAACCAATGGCAGGGATTGGCTGACAAGCACAGTTGCTAAAGAGCCTGCTTTACTTGCTCTCATGACAATTGCATAAAAGTTGTTCTCTGGCCTTTGTGGGCTCCTTCATTTACTCGAAGCTAGTTTTGTAAGACGCCTTTGTCTATGGTAACGAGTAGAACCCGTGACATCAGGAACGGGACAGAATAACAATTTCCTGGCATTATAACTGAAATATTACACAGGGGTTTTTAATAAATCCACAAAAAATTTATTTTTTATTTTTTTATTACCTATAAGGCGATGCATACATCCGATACTATGTTTCTGGGACTTAGTATGATAATTCAATACTATGAAAATTAATCTAATTAATTGTTGTACAATATAGGCTTTTTTAACAATGAAAAAAAATATTAATTACACTTGATTGGCCGAAAAGTTTGTATGTTGTTGCTTAAATATAAAATTTTTGTTGATTATTCAGAAATAACATTTTATATAAAACCATTCCGTGTAGCATAAAGAAAAGGGCTAGTAATTTAAAAATTAGTATATTATGGGAGGACAATGTATACAAAAAACAAAAACTGTCTGCGCTTCTCACCCTAATAAAGTTGGCAACAAATATATAAACATAATATAAATGAGAGGTTTTGGTTTTATGAATTGGCCAAAGCATAATTAAGCTCACCCGCCACGTCAAGGCACACTCTCAATAGGGTGAGAACCTACTCTCACCTCCTACATAGTGGGCACACAAAGCAGTTTATACTGCTACCAAAACCTTATTAATGTGTTGGGGGAGGTGCAATTAAACCTCCTCCCTATTAACCCCTGGACAGCAAGCTGCAACCAGACTGATGAGGAGCCAACAACCTCAAATATGTGCAAACAGGGAAAAGAAAAAGTGTCGGTGCGCTAAGCTAGTCTCAGGCTCAAATAATATAAATGTGTAATACGAGGCCTACCAAACAGGTGTAAGCATGCTGCAAAAACAGTGTATTGGCTGTACAATGTATACAAAAAACAAAAACTGTCTGCGCTTCTTACCCTTTTTTTCCCCTGTTATGGGAGGAGACCTACAAGGGTCCATAACTCAGTATCTGTCACTAATACTTAAAATATAAATGAAAAATATGTGTTTTTCTTTATATCTTTATACAGTTGACTGCAGGTGCTTGCTACAATTTTCTGTTGGAATTGTCATCCTGTGGTTTGCAAGAAGCATCATTTGTGGATTTTTGCAGCCGGGGTCACGGCCAGATGCCTTGAACGGCTCTGTTTTTAATGACGTTATTCTCTTAGATATTCACGTTCTGACATACTGGTTCAATTAAGTGACCTTCTACATTTTAGCATCACGGCCCCGTTCATGCGTTAAGAAGAATAAACACTGGGTTACACAAACAAATAAGTGCTGGGTCTGTTTTTTTATTGCTGGTGCCAGAAAATATAATAGTCGTAGTATTCACAAACATTGTGACAACCCTTTCACCCAAACAGAGAATCTTTGAAGCTTTGCAAATTATAATGGAAACAATTATTTTCCAAATCCACTTTTTTCCAAATCCTAGGTTTTTTTCAATCGAACACTCCATAAAATCACATAAAAAATTAAAAAAATGTTCATAACCGGATAGGATCCCAGGTTTATAAACATACCTGGGAACTCTATGGGGTTGACTCAGAGTCTCCGGGTAACGCCCTGCGTTCCTGGATCTCTGGGTCAATTTCTTCTTTGTCCAGGCCAGGAAGTGATTATTTGGCTACACCCACTCCCCGCCCATTTCCCTCCTACTGCCACCCACTTCCCCTCCCACAAAAAAGCTTCCAGTTCCCCTTTAAAAAAACAATACATGATTTCTTAAATCAAAATACTATTATTAATTTGCCACCAAATAATACAATGAAATTAAAAAAAAACACACAAAATGTTTATGAAATGCAGAACCGTCATTGTTCTTTAACCTAAAAAAAAGTACTGGATTGGTCTTTTTTTCCCAAAAAAACTAGCGATTTTATTAATTTCAAAGATGAATGTTATTAAGAATCAAGTGCTTACCTCCTCTATACCACTTTTTCTCCCAAAGACTCACAACACTGATTATGGCCCACAGCTTTATTAAAAAACTCCTACGCCCCGTGGCAAAACACAAACAACATATATCCTTAAACAAGACGACAGCTACAGAGCCCTGGGATACACTAGGAAACGGATAAACAATGAGCCGGGACACCATCACTGCCTTGACAATAAAAAAAAACACAACAGCAAGACACAAAACACACAAACCACATGCACCAGAGCAGAATATCCCCTACCAGGGCTGGCGAGAAGGGTTAAGCTGCTCAGATAGATAAAATAGATAGATAGATAGATAGATAGATAGATAGATAGATAGATAGATAGATAGATAGATAGATAGATAGATAGATAAAATCTTAATAAATAAAAAGTATAAAAATTCATATTTTTCTTTTACTGTTCCAAATAAAGACATTTTATTTAATTATTTGTCACAGCTATTTCAGTTCCATGAAGAAAAATACATTTGTAAATACATATAGTATTTCTAGCGGGTGTGTGCGATGAAGCTAAGAATTAAGCAAAATATTAGTAGGAAAAATGCTGATTGTTATTTCCTCCTAAACTAAGAAAACATCAGCTTGTCGTATACGTCTCGTCCAAGAAAGATGAATTTGAAAAGCAAACTCAGGAAGGGCAGGAATCCTTGAAGCCCATTTAAAATTCTCCGTATTCTTAGCAGACCGGATGTCAGGACTCGCGTGTTAAGATCACATTGCCGAAGGACATACGAATATCTTGTTTATTATGGAGCATTGATACCCGCCTAGTGTTTAACCGATAAGAACGTTAAACTATAAATATTTTTTATTCAAGCAGAATCGCATTTTTTTTTTACATTTTGTGCAAAATATTTATACTTCACCCAATCAGATTGGAGATCGTATTTTCAGACCCAGGTTCCTCATTGGGTATAACAACAGAAAGCGACTCCCTTACGTAGAGAGGCTATGGGAAGAACTGCTTCCAAAATAGCAGAATGAAGGCAATTTGATACATTATTAAGAAAATGTAACTAATAAGAATAAAAATGCATTCAGAAATCTTAAAAAATTATTTTGTAAATTTTGAACTTAAAATATATTTACTTGGCACCAGCTACGTTTTCTGGACTAGGCCAACAAGGCGAAGGGTGGCGGGTCTAGAGAGTGCCAGTCCCCCCATCCTCCATCCCCCGGTGTGTTGCTGCTCCATTGGGCCTGTTACAAGATCGATCTCTGATCTCCCCAATTATCCCATGTAGACTATGGGATGTTTTGAAGTAAGTGCTGGGATATGACATCATATCTTGGTGTTTCTCAGTAAGAAACGCCAGACAACAAAGGGGCAGCTGGGGCTCTGCCCTGGGTCAAGCCTACGGCAGCGTCCCATTGCTTGGAATGTATTTAATGCAGTCCCAATCCCATCCAGGTGAAGAGCCATCTCTGAGGGAAATGGTTGATAAACTATGGACTGTTCCAATGAGATCCAACAGATGAAATCTTGAAAGTGGTTTGCCCGTAGTCAGGCTAAGCTGCCAGGACCCAAACTGTATCCGAACTTCCCTTCTATGAGTTTTATCCAAGTCCCAGCTCAAAATTGGGTTCATCGTCGCTACATTTCTTGCCTTAAATTCACGAGGAACACGTAGGCTTGAGTAAGCCTGGATTTATCCAAATCAGTTCCACAGGAGAAGATTTTCGGGAGCGGAGGTTACTGAATTTGGGGGGGGGGTTAAAAAAATACCCGAGATGTTTCATTAAGCAGAATTTAGACCTACCCAGCCCCCGTCCTATGACGTTTCTAATAAAACAAATGTTGGTTAATATAAAAAAGTGAGGCTGAAGACATAAAGGATCACTGAGATAATGCAAAATCCATTAAATTGACGATTTTGGGTTTTTTTTTAACAACATAGTGTGTGCTGTTAGAACGCTTTTCTTAAGATGCCCGTTTTCCTTTCTTCATCAAGTCCCTTGCCAATACCTTCTCTTTTTTCGGCTGAGTGTATTGTTCTGTGGAAATGGTTATTCTGAGTCTGCACTTTGTTTTCCTGTTGTTTCTGGGGGGGGGAGGTTGTTGGACGTGGTGCAGAAGATATGAGAATGGCATGCATGTTAACAACCTTTGTTGAAGAAAACAATCAAACAATGGCATTTTTTTTTCTCTTAAATACCTAGGGAGGATTTCTTTAACATATGTAAGAAAAAACAAATCACGGGGTCAAAGGGGGGGAGGAAGTGATTGAGAAACTTAGAGAAATTGTGGGTAAAGAATTTCCTTTTTTTCTGAGATCCTTTGTAATTCCAGCACATAGCGACGATTTTTATATGATTTTGATGGCTTTTTAAGAACAATCCAAACCACAGAAAATTTCTACTAATTAGCCATTTATAGGATTTTTTTTGTTGTTTACCCCCCAACAACTAAAAGTTATAAAAGTTAAACAAGCACGAGTGGCCTATGGCTACTGAATATAACACAAGACCAACGACTAATTAAGATCTGAGTCTTTGCATCGGGAAAAAATGAGCAGAATGGGTTTTTATCCGCTGTCAAATTCAATTTTTCTAAGAAAATTGCAAAATATAATTTAAAAAAATAAATAAAAATGTGTAGGATATTTCAATATTTCTAATGTTATTCCAAAAACATGGCGATCCCTTCCCAGGGTAATATCTTGCATTTTTAGTATCTTTAAAGTAACATTTATTTTTTTTTTTTCAATGGGGAAAACTTTTAGGAAAGAGATTTGATTTAAAATATCTAGATCGTGTCTGGCATGTCTGTGAACGGCTTTCTTAATCCGCCAGGATCTCTCGCCGTTCGTGGAAATTAAATTTTCTAATTGAAATTAGTAGAAAATGGCCTTTAATTAAAGACCCTGCTTATACAGTAACCACGGATGGTGGTCTTTACGGATGTGTATATTTTTCCTGATATATATTCTTGTAGCCGTCAATACTTTCTTGGTGGTTACCGAATTGGTTAAGAAAAAAAACTGAAAAAAAGGCACACATTTTATTGTAAATGAATGAAGAATTCATATTTATTTTCAGAAGACATGAACAGGTAAATCGTATAGACTTGTATTAAATACTTTTAAATGTTAGCCGTCGATGGAATGCTTTTAGAAGCCTAGAAACCTATGGTCTAGTGCAACCAAATACCTAAAAAACATAACTGCGTGGCACTAAATATATGAGTATAAGTCTCGTATTGTTAAAATTTATGTGGATTTCGAGGAAATGCCTTCTGGATCGTGCCATTCTACAAGCTCTTACACTGTCTTATTGTTCCGTAGAACATAAAGTAACAATTGTTCCCATTCAACGCCAGGGCGAAATAGGTACACTTAATTTGACTTGTACATGCGTCTCTGCCCCGAGGGCTGAATGCGTTATAAGTGGATATTTTATATCCAGAATAATCACGCCGGGTAAATTTCCATGCTGTCTGAATCTATCATTGAAAAGACCGCTAAGTTGAGTTTCGTTCCATTTTTAGAACAAGAGGTGCAATGAAATTCTTGAGTTTCACGAGGGTTATTTGGCTAAGTGAAACCACATGTGGCTGCTCCTTTTTAGAACAATAAACAAAATGTTACGTCTTACATCAAGGGCTAACCCGATTATAATTCTGCGTACGCCAAATAGGTCCGGTTTTTTTTTTTTTTTTTATTATCGATGCCAACGTTGGGTCCGTGAAGAAGGCATAAGAGGAAAACAAGTTCTAAAAATATTATTAAAAGGAGGTAACGCCACAAAGTCATCCTGGTGACCGCGGCTTCGGAGAGAACCCGAGCCAAACTATATTCTTGGTTCCAGTTGGCTAAGGCTAAAAAATATGCAATTTCGCTTTCAAGCAATGTGAAACCCATTAGCGGAGCGTCTAGCAATAAATAATATGAAATGCAAAAAAATGAAAAGCGTTAGCTACAATAGTTTAGTGTTAAAATACTGATCTGCTATTCACCATTTGTGGTATTTAACATATGTGATATTTAACAGCCCTGCTTGACATCGAGGTGTAAGCTGCGTTATGACAATGACTAGAGGTATGTATATATATATATATATATATATATATATATATATATATATATATATTACGCCTTGAACAATAACTAAATTCATTTATTAGAATTCAGGCGTAAGAAGCATCATTATTTTGGGGATAAGTAATGGACTTTTATCTAATAGAGCTGGAGATTGGTAGCAAAGGATGGCATAGCAGGGATTTCTTATCTGGTTTCAGCTCATCCACTATAGGGGAGATATAACATAATGGGGAGGAATAATCATGCAGATCATGCATTGGTTTCTTAACACCAACGGCATTAAAAAAGTAACTTGACTCTATAAACATCTCAGGATAATGTATAGTTTGATGTCGCTGTTTGTATGTATTACATCATATGTGGGTTCCGTTGGTTGTGTAATTATCTAAATCTTGCAAACAGGAATTGATCCAAAATTACTTATAAACAAAGCTACTTCTTGGTTATGGTATTTCACGAAAGGCCACCATAATAAGCATGTTTAGAGGTTTTCTAGTTGGCGAATGGATGGGATGATAATTAATTGTAGTCAAAAAAAAAGAGAGGAAACAAAACAGGAAGGTGTCTTAGATTAAAGACACTCTACATTCTTAATGCAGACAGGATAAGCACTGGAAGAGATACACTTCCCAATGGAGTTTCGCAATATCCACTCGACTGAATAGCTACTCAGACTCATACTAGGCGGAAAAGTCTCTCTATCGTCTATCTTCGAGCAAACCACTGCAAAATTGTAAATCGAGCTGAAAGAGTTAAAATATGTTCATTTATGGCTTTTCAACCAAATTCCTTGGGATCGATAACCTAAGTTGACTTTACTCTCTGATGGAGCTGTGACTGTAGATGGTATAAGAAGACTTCATCAAGCTAGACCCGGCTCTTAAGGATGTTTCTGCAGCGTATAGAAACCAAACTCGATGGTCCTCTATTGTTTGTTTGTACGAGGGAGAGTTTGTAGAATAAGCGACTCCACGTGGTCAAAAAAGATAATTATTACATTGGAGTCTTTATGAAAGAAGACAAGGAAAAGGATGAACATTTGGGATCTACTGTATTGGCAAAATGCAGAGAATGCACTTCATGAGAACTTATGAGGACTTCTCCCATGTAAGTTCCTTGTTGTTTTTTTTTGTGCCTGTAACTAATTTGGGTAACTTTTAGGGTTCCCTGTTCTTCTAACAGAAAATAATAAAATGCAGTAGGGGTTTGTGGCGGTTATATAGAAAGACGGACCTTGTGACTTTGTTGCAATCTTTAAAAGTATCAGTTTAGAAGTGAACACTGAGACGTCTTTGATTGATTGGTTGGTTGGCTGGCCATGGATTATAGCCATTGAGACATCATGTAAATTTGTAAGCCAATAAATCTGATAAATACTAAATGAAGTTAGGAACGGAAATGATTTTGTGATATTCTTATGATTAAAAATTATTTTTTTATTATGTTTTTTTTATTTAATACTCATTTTATGTCATGAGCATTTTAGATTTTTTTTTTAGATATGATATTATTATCCGCCTTTCCAAATGCTTGACGGAAACTTTTTATGTTGATGAGTAGGGGATATTTAGCATGTGATCTTTGCAAAGACTTTTTCCTTAAAAAATATATATATTTTGCATATTCCTGGAAATTTTTTTCTGCAAATGAGTCCTTGACGTCACCTGTTGATTTCGTTTTTCCTCGTCCAGTCTCTAAGTAGTGTTCGTTGAAATCACAGCAATAAAACTCCAGTTATAGAACCTCGGCTTGAAGTGGATGATGATATCTTGGCATCTTATGCTAATTGTTAGGGTCCAAGACTGTGTGGGTTCCTTGACGAAATTAAACTGTATTCAGCGGGAACGGATACAATTCATGGTTGTTTTGTTAGGTGTTTTGTTTTGTTTTTGGTATTAACAACTATAGTAGTTTCTTCCAATTAAATATGAAATATAATAAACACTTTGATATAGGAGCAGGAATGAGCTCCCTGGAAAGCTCGTCAAAAAAGAAGGATTGCTATCAGTATGGCAATTCCTGGAAAGTGAGATATGTAGGTATTTATCTATCATAATAGATAAATAATATTTTTTTTAACAATGTTTAAAGACCTCCGGCCCTTTGTGAAGAATGCTGTGACCTTTGTGAATTTTTTTCTGACCTTGCAAGTCTTTATTAACATTAAAAGAAGACTTCTTCACAATATAAAAGGAATAAAGAATATAGAAGATTAGCAGCCAACCAGAAAGAGGAGAATAATATTTGGAAGTATTATTTTGTGAGCAAAATAGGACTTTAAAGAGTAAATTCTTAAAACTTGTTTTATCTGCTTAAACTATTAATTTAGCTTTTTGTATTCAAATAAATAATTTTATCTGTAAAAGTTATTAAATTTATAATAAGGAGTAAAAAGAAAAAAGAAAAAGGATATTTCCCTTGGCTATTTTTTCCTGTACATGTCAGCAAAGAACTTTCACCTGCTTTCTCATAAAATACCAAAGCATTGTTTGATTTTTGAGAAAAATTAACCTTTCATCCACTAGCTTCCGTGGGAAAACGTGAAATCATTAGTGGGGGTGACCTTTCAGTTTAAAGGTTAAGAGACGAGATTGTTGGGAATAACCTATTGTGAAGCCAGCCACTGAGCAAGGCTGTTTACGGGTTTAATGCTTGTCAGCTAAGCTGCGAGGATGTTTGTGCCTAGAAACTATGTATAAAATAAAATAATCATGGATATAACAATGGGATAAATATTAACCCTGAGATAAAAGATACATAGAATACACCGTCATTCATCAACAGGATACATTCATAATGCACCATTATTTCAATAGAAGGGCAATGTTGGGGGCTAGACCTTCTGGCCTCCAACCCAAAGCTTAACTCTGCCCATTTTGGACTACAGCTCGATAAGACAAGTGAAGTTGGACCAAAGCAAGCCATCTAACCCCCCCCCCCTGTTACCAGGTACTTGGTGGTCTCAAGCATCCTTATGACTTTAGTGTCCAGCGCATCTGACTCCTTCATGTCTTGCATGGACGCAGATGAGGTCCAGCTTGGCTTGTACTACTCAAGAGCCTGTTCACTCACCTCTTTTGCAGACACACAAATATTGGGTAATACTGCAAATTTAGTTACAAGAATACAAAGTCATGTGGAATCTGCCCTTCAAACTATCACTAGTATTATATATTTACAATCCAATAAATCATAAAGGGAGGACTATGGGCATTGTACCTCCAGTTGTGTTCATCCAGATCTCTAAAAATGATGCTTTTACTTAGGAACATTTGAGATAAATTAGCTGAGAGTGTCAAGAATGCCACTTCTGAAACTGCCCTTGAAGAACTAGCTAAAAAAAACATTAATATTAATATTTTTTTTTAATTGACAAGACATATAACAATTGTGAGCCTTCACTCCAATGGACCTTGGACTATATTTACCCCAAAAAAGAAAAACCGAAGGTTTAGGCAATTTGTAATCTCAACAGAAAAATCACGTTTCCTATTTAAAACGTATTTGGGTTTAAAGATGATCTGTGAACGTTGTAGTCCGTTGACGGGCAGGTTCTTTGTAGTGTTCTGTGAATAATATGCGATGATGCATAGATTCAGAATTCGGTTATGACTCAAAAACTTCAAGATATTTTGGTAAACAAGTGGTATTATGTTGCACCCAACAATAATTTCATCCGGTTATTCAGTTTCAAACACATTAGACAAACTTTACCAGAACCAATGAAAGCTGTCTAATAGAATTCCAGTAACTGAGGCTATTACAACATGTAACCGTTCTGATGAAACAATGTCCGGAAGTTCGCTTACCACAATTAATCCCTCTAAATATATAGGTTTTGTGAGCACGTGAAATAGTGAGGTTTGCTACAATGTTTTTTTAAAAAAAAAAAATTATTAATTTTTATTTATATAAAACACATACCAATAACCTACATAAGTAAATTTTTTTTAGTTTTTTTAATAATAATAATAATTTATTCATTTTTAAGTAAGGTTTGCTACAATGTTATACAATGTTATAAAAAATGAATATTCCATTCAGTTGAGCAGTCCGGTTCTTCCAATGAAGCCATAATTAATTATATTAGGACTAAAAATGAGTTGACATTTCCTCTTTAAAGGACCCTTTTTGTAGTCCAAATGGAAAGGGTGGTAGATTCTTTGAAAGGGACAGTTTAATGTCCCAGACAGCCTTACCAAAGAAAAATACATATTCAAGTACTTTATGAGTACTTTAATATGTATTCTTTAAAAGGTAAAAAAATACTTTCCTAAGAGAGAAGCTGCAGCATCCAGCCTTATGCATGGTGTGCGGATCAATTACACATATGCGCATTGAGGGGTCTCATTAATCCCGCTACCCCTAGGACATTTGCTGAGTATATCACGCCAAGTATGTCACATGTCAGGAGATGTGTGCTGCATATGATGGCTGGAATGCCCCTTTCATAGCATGCCGGTGATAGAGGGTCACAAACAGGCCAGGATCTCTGTTTATCCTTGCCTTAACCCCTTCAAGACCGGGACGTACCTGGTACTTCCTGGTCAAAGGTCACCGGCAGTCCGGGACGTACCAAGTACGTCATCGATGATGCATGATCCAGCGTCGCTATGAACGCTGGGATCGGGAGGGGCGGCTGCTACTGACCGCTGTCCCCAGCGATCCGTAGCAGCCACTCCCCCTCAATTCCGTGCACGTGATCGTTTTGCAGCGAATCACGAGCACGGAATTTAAATATTTTAAAAAAAAAACTGCGGTCTTCAACTGAAGTCGCAGTACACAAACGCCGGTCCTGAAGGGGTTAAAGCAAGAAGTTAAATTAATATTTAATTTAGACACCTGTGCTTAAGCTGGGATATCCCAAAACTGTGGCCTTATTGCGGATCTTGGTGGCTGGAGTTGGGAACCCCTGGGCTAATTCCATTAGATACTTTAAACATGCACGGCATAGGCTATCCGGAACATAAGACAAACACCGGATAATGTTTAGAAAACTAGACAGACGAGATGGGCCGAATGTCTTTAGGTTTACTTAATAAACATTTTTTTTTACGTTTCAAATATTAAAAGTTGCCTAATGTTTATTTAATAATTTATTTGTTATTTTTCAGTATTTTCCCTAATTATGTAAAACCATTTGTTTTCCGTTTTAGCTTTTTAATAAAATATTGTCTCTGCGCCCTAAAAATACTTGCAGTCGGCATAAAAATAGTAAAACGAGACAAATGCAATCTCTTGTGCATCCCCTGTTTGTCTGTAGGAAGCGTTATCAGTGGTGAGTGAAGATCAGTCATTGTTTGAGTGTGCCTACGGAACTCCGCACCTTGCTAAGTCGGAGATGACCGCATCTTCCTCGAGTGAATATGGGCAAACTTCGAAAATGAGTCCGCGTGTCCCTCAACAAGACTGGTTGTCGCAGCCTCCCTCCAGAGTCACCATCAAGATGGAATGCAACCCAAACCAAGTGAACGGATCCAGGTAAGGAGGAATTCCGATTAAATAAAAGTGTTAACAAGTCTTTTCATTTCTACCATTGAGACTTTAAGAAAATACTGAAAAACACCTCATTTTCTGAAGTGACTGGTGAATGTTGGCTGATGAGTTGCTCCTGAGCTTGTTCTTACCTTGCTCATGGTGTCTTTAGTCAAAGTCAATAACTTTTATTGGGGAAACCAGCATAGCAAAGGATCTAGAGTCAAGCAACCGTTTAGGATCTCAGAGGTATCTTCTTCAGATGGAAACCAGAAGAAATCTCTTCTTCATTGCATCTGAAGAAGAGACCTCTTAGGTCCTGAAAACCTATGTGACTTGACATCTTTTTCTGTGCTGGTCTAAAAAAGATGCCATCTTCTCTTGGACCAACTAATGGCCCTATCCATGTTTCCTCAGTTGTTTGGAACAATCTCGTACCCAAAATTCCAAGCAATTTGTTAAAAGTAACTTTTGGCCCCTTTTATGGCGTTTTAAAGGGCCAGTGTAACCTATAGGTGAATTTCAGTGGTCGCTTGGTCTCAAAAGCTATGTTTAAGTACAAAAAAAATCCCACATTGCTCCTTTAGTTCATAAAAAAAGACCCAAAAACCCCAAATCCAACAGATATTTGTTTACTTCATTGTACGCTCATAGTCATCTTGTTACAGATCGGGTATTGATGTAGCGATACCGACTTCAAACTATCAAACATTTTTGTACTTGTTTTTCCTGTCGTGGGCATTCAGTGAGCTGCGTTTATTTTCTTTACATTTCTCTGTAGCTGTAAGTAAACTTTGGAGTAGAAAGGTGTTTGAAATAAGAACGTTTTCATACTTTGATCTGGTTATGCTGCTGAACGTGGCATTGATGCTTGATTTCATGCGGTGGTTTGAGAAGGCAGACACATTTACAAAGTAGTCTCAGTAGTCAGTTTCATCTAATTTAAGCCAGAAACCAAAATGCATTAATATACAGTATATACCATATATATATATTGAATATATCTATATTATCTCTAGATGGACAAAAAATCAGAGCTAACATCCTGGATAAACTCCATCCATCAACTAAGAGATAAAACAATTATTTCATAGAATTGGAACACAGCTCTGGGGAATCTGCCAGCGCTTTATAAATAAATGTAATGTAACCGTAGTTTTGATGAACAAGTCCAAGGAAGCAACATTTTCATGAAATTTCGATAATTGTGACATTATGCAGGTCCAACTCACTCATTCTTCCCATAAAGATACCGCGTAGGCAGTACGGTATACAAGGTGAGGTTGGTGGGATGTAATGGCATTCGTTCTGGATCCAGCAATGGGCCTGAAAAATGATTCTGGTGCAAATTGCGGCAATCACTATAGAAAAATATGGTATTTTCTCTGTGATTGCCTTAGATTTAGCTTTTATTAAAATCCGTTTCATAACATTAAGTTACAATAGCATCCAACATTAGTGTAGTCACCAATTTTATATTATTATTATTATTATTTTAGTTTTGGATTATTTATATTTTATACACACACACATCACACACACATATATATATATATAATCGTATTGATTTTATTTATGCAAAAACAAAAAGACAACGTCAAGAAATTGGCTCCAAATGTATTATTTTGTGTTAATTACTCATGGTATAGACTCATAGCAGTCTGTCTATTGCATATGCCCATATATGGTAATATATGGTACAATCCTTCTGTCTTCTTCAATTCAACATTCTATCTGGTTAAACTAAGCTACTGTTGCCATTCTTTTTTTTGTAAAGCACTATGAGTCCGAAAAATATCTCCCCTGAAATGTAACCCCGTATCATTAATATCACATTATTGGAATATCAAAGTGTTGGCCTTGGAAGTATTAAATTGGCCGATTTCACAGATTCCCACTTAAATTAAGTATACTCACAAATACACAACACTCACTGCCCTCACTTCTACTTTTTTTTAAAATAGCTTCTGTTTTCAGGATTAATAGTAATTTTTGTGCCTCCAGACACACAACATTGAGGATTGATTTGGATGTAAACCACACGTTCCTTCAGCTCGATCTGGGATATTTTCCTACAACAGGTTTTAGTGACTCTTTTAGAGTAAAGATATTCTCACTTTTAAGGCTTGGAAATCCTCCAGGTTAAACAAAAAAACTTTAGAACGTATAATTTTATGATCCGATTATCTGTCTGGCTAGCGATGCTGATATTAACTAAAGTTATATAGGCCATTGTTATGGATATATATATATATAAATATATATACAGATATATACATAGTTTGTGCTCTGGTCCACCATTGCTTTTAACCCCTAATGTTCCCTAAATCCCTATTAAGCCTAAAATGGTCAATGCCACTATAAAAATATAACCCTGAAATTAATCGCCCAAAGTTCTAGGAGAGAATGTTGGAAATTTTATAATAATAACTGAAAACATGTCCTCTGATTTTGCTTATATTTGTTGTTTTCTATTGCGTATATATTGTACAATGTATAATATGTCTACTGTATATTGTACAGTTCTGAAAGATCTGTTCATGTTACGAAAAGATAATAGCAATCACAACGCCACGGGATAGCCAATCAGGGAGTAGAATTTATGCTCTTTGATTGGCTGGCATGAGGTCAGCAGGGATATTCATGTTAACCATTTAATATCCATTGCTAATGGTGGCAACCTAACCCTTCTTACAAAAACATGACCCGGAGGTTGTGATACAGTTGTGCCAAATGGTAGCTAACTTGCACTTCTTGTCTAATCTTTTACTTCGCAAACCTCATAATTTCAAATATGTTTTAAAAGGCTAAATAAAGTAAAAAAATACTTATTAGAAGGTATTGTCTTCTCCTAGGAGTTCCCCGGATGACTGCAGCATAGCGAAAGGAGGCAAGATGGGCGGCGGGTCAGATGTCGGAATGAACTATGGCAGCTATTTAGAAGAGAAGCACGTTCCACCCCCCAACATGACAACCAATGAACGGAGAGTGATCGTCCCTGCTGGTAAGTCTGCTTGCCGTAGGACACGAGACAAAGGACTGGCCGGAGATGCCAACACATTGCCTTAAAACACATCGAAAAGGAATTTTACATTAAAAAAAAAAAGTGGCACCCGCAACCAATCAACGGTTTCCAGGAGTCTGTGCCATATAGAGAAAAGAGAATAAGCTATACAATCCTGACATCGTCATGGAATTATATGTATTATTGCCGCCAGTTAGTTCTTATATTAGAAGCTGAACACCAGAACAACACGGGAGATCTCCTTTTTTAATGATTAAGGTGATTCCTTGGCTTTTTTTATACAGTGTATCTCCATCACAAAAGTATCAAGCCATATTATAGATGCCCCCAAGGGACCCCTACCTTACCCCTTGCGAGGTTATAAACCATGAGGGCTGGGATATGTCATCATATCTAGGCACACAGCTTCCCTACATCACAATGAGGTCACACGGGGAATGTATTTGAGGTTGCACAGCTCAGCGGGCTGAGATATAGATGTATTTAATGATCTGAAGAAGGATCCTTTGAGTTCTTGAAAGGTTTAGTGACTCTACGTCTTTCTGTTTGAACTGGGATTCACTTAAAAGTCATCACAAACTTCAAAAAAAAAAGGCAAAAATAAACTTTTTAACCCCTTAAGGACAATGGGCGGTCCCTAAACCCATTGAAAACAATGCATTTTGAGCCCGTACATGTACCGGCTTTGTCATTAAGGGGTTAAAAGAAATAACAAGTGCTGGGTATTTGTTTGTGATTCACTTTTTTTATCCTTTAAAATTTGAAGACTTATTTCGAGCTTTGCTGCGATCTTTTGGGCCAACAACAAAAAAAAAATCTGGAATCAGTTGAACTAAGCGTGTCTTTCAACCCTTCCTATTCCAGTACAAAAAAAAAAAAAGCATTTGCCGAGATCGTCAATAAAATAAACCGGTTCATATGATGGAAATATATTATAAATGTGCTAATTCAAAAACATTTCATCTGGAGTCAAAACACTCCAGCTGAGATCAAACACCCCCTGCCCACCCAACATAAAGTAGGAAAATTGTCAAGTTTCAAACAACTTCCCTTTGAAGAAAATATTGAACTTCCAAACGCTGTATACAACTGTTTCAGACGTGGGTCATTATTTTTGGTTCAGCTGTAGACGCTTTGGCTGAAAATAATCGTCATTAATTCATGTTACCTCCCAGTGTTTTGGAGAAGTATGACTTTTGGGTGTTATACGTGGCATATCTTGTTTTGATTTGTCAACTTGGCCTGTGAGTGTAACAATGATTGATTTTACCATAAAGATAAACAGTATGTCAGTGTAGTGAAATCAAATAAAATTGATCATTTTTAAATGTTTGACATAGAATCGTAGAATCTGAAAGCAAATAAGACGCATTCCACCCCAACCCATCCACCCATTATTCCTGCTGTGAAGACTTAGACCTTAATCAGTTCCTTGGTTACATTTTAGATTCGGGATCCCTATCCCCATCCCATGCGTGTTTAAATTCCACTTATCTACTGCAAAGCTGTTCCACTTATCTACTACTCTCAATATAGCAAAACTTACATTATATCGAAGCCTCTAGTTTTTTAGATTATGGCCTCTTCTTCTAACATCTATACCTCCTCTGAGTTAAGCTTCCCTCCTGTGAAATCCCTTTATGTATTTAAATGTTTCTATCACATCTCCCCTCTCACTTCTCCCCCCCCCTAAGCTGTAGATATTGAGATCTCTTGGTCTTTCCTGATATTTTTTTTTATCCTGCACACCATTTACCATTTTACCAGCCCTTCCCTGAACCAGAAGATCAGTGTCCTTCTGGAGATGGGGTCTCCAGATCTCTCCCCAATACCATGCGCGATGTCTGGGCTGAGATCTGTAAAGTACATCGTCTTATTATCTTATCCAGCTTATGAATATAGTATTTTTTCTACTGAAAACACTAGATTTTTTTATACATATTCTAGGAGGATTAGGGCATCGCCTGTCAGTTGTCTGCCTTCCAAGCGGTTTTTTAACTTCCCTGTTGAATTTTGCGTGGTCAGCACAGGACGGTGGGGGAAATGAATCCAAGCACATATTTTCCCGAATAGCTAATTGTCCAGATTGCCTTTCAAGTCTGTCTAATCATTTAAAGACTACGGCTGAAATTCCACATAGTTTGCCTCTTTAACGCGTGTAAAAATCATAGTTTATTAACTACATGTTAACAACATGTTATGCTTCCATACACCGACCCTATCTAAACACTTAAAATTATGGTTTTCCACAATAAAATTGGCAAAAACAACCAGCAGACTCATCTAGTTCATCCATCCAAATAGTCCATCCAAAAGTCATTATTTGATTAATTGTTTGCATTCTATAATTCCGGTCCCATCTAGTCTGCCCAATCCTCATCTGATGTAAGACTAAGATCTTAATCAGTCCTTGATCTTTCCTCCTGATGGGTGGCTGCTCCATGTATCTACCACCCTCTCAGTAAAATAAAACTTCTTCATGTCACATAGTTATTTAATGGTTAGCCCTAAAAGTCTGAGAATTACATGCTTGTCCAAGACTATGGTTCCAAACAGACATGTTAATCTGTAATATGCAAAAATTGTTTAAAAAGCCTTTTATTGTGTATTTTTTTGATATACAACCTCTGAAGCCTCCGGAGCTGTCAGATGAATTAAACAGAGGAGGAAATGGAAATAGGAAAGGAGATAGTATGGTTACCCGCAAATCAAAACCCAGAGACACTGAAATTAGAAAAAAAGAAACAAATGTATGCGTCAGATAAGAACTCATAAGAGGGCAGAGTTAGGTGAGACGGGTTAAAAGCTAAAAAAGTCGGATTAGATAACTTTTTGTTGAAACCAAAACTAACTTTTTTTTAATGTAACATTGTATCTCGGGCCGGCAGGTGTTTGAACGCCCATTCATTGTTTCTCATCCATGGCTTTACACATCGTTCTGTTGTAGATCCAACCTTGTGGAGCACAGACCATGTACGCCAGTGGCTGGAATGGGCCATAAAAGAATACGGACTTCCGGACGTGGACATCCTACTGTTTCAAAATATCGACGGGAAAGAATTATGCAAAATGACCAAAGAGGACTTCCAAAGACTTACTCCCAGTTATAATGCCGATATCCTGCTTTCACATCTTCACTACCTCAGAGAAAGTAAGACTCCGATACTTTTTGTATTTATCAATTTCGGCTTTACGCATATATATATATATATATATATATACATATATATATAATAAACTAATGTATACATGTCCATCACTTATAACATTTCCATCGGACATATGTATTGAAAAAAGTCTTGCCCTGCTTAAGTACAGGAAAACATTACTGGTATTTTATATCTGTTTATACTTTTTTGTAAATAATTTTGGGGTTTTTCCCCCCCACATTGTTTTCTCGATACATTTTTAGATATTCTCATGAACAATTGGAATGAAGCTGTCTATTTAAATCATGTCTTTATCTTTAAATGGTTGAGGATCTGCATATATAAACAATGCATTTGCCAAAAGCTTACTTCATATGAAATATACCAAATCAAATGACTTGAATCTTTATTTTACAAGGATTTGAGACGCTCGGTATTACTAGTTGGAAAGTTGTGCCTCAATCGGCTAAATAATATTTAACTGAGGTCTTATGTGGTCTTTATTTGAAAATATTTCCCTACAAAGCGACAAAAAAAGGCTTATTAGGATATACAGATATATAACATAATAATAATAATAAATAGATTATTTAGTAATAATTACAAAAATGGCTGCATAGAAATAAAGCTTAAAATTACAGCCATATTTTTAAAGCATATATTGTTTTTCTACACATCCCATAAAGTATCATTATTATATTATTATCATTTCATCATTATTAAACACTTAATACTTCTTTAAAAAAAAAATATTATTATTATAATAATCAATCTAATAGGCCACAGTCCACAGGATACTAAAATTCCAAAATTCTTAACACTTGCAATCGTTTAGATCTTTTTTCCCCCAAATTTTTTTTTGGCAAAATAAGCTAAGCCCTTTAGTTGAAATCAGTAGCCATTCGCGTTCTTACCTGCGACCATCGTGCTCATCTTTCATTACGTAATTCATTAAAAAATTCGAAATTTGAGCATTTCCAAAACTGATTCCTTCACAGGAAGAATTAAATTCGAGGGGAAAAAAAAAATAAAGTTATGAATCTGACCTTTAAGACCTCTCGATTTCCTTTTTTTTTTTTCAATTTGGTGTTGCTTTGTTTTGTTTTGTAGCTCCTCTTCCACATTTGACTTCAGATGATGTTGATAAAGCCTTACAAAACTCGCCACGATTAATGCATGCTAGAAACTCAGGTAATCCTGGCGCCACTGCCAATTCTGCGAGTCAACAATGCTGATGTTAAAAAATAAAAAATAATGGTATTGTTACGTTGTGCTTTAAACTTTCCACGTTCCGTATCAGTTTAGTTAATTATAATTCATTAATTCCAACGCTTGAAATTACTAAACTTTTTTTAATGAATGCTTATGCCAATGTTTTTCTCCATGTTTAGCAAAATATTTTTTTCCATCAATTTCTTATGCTCATTATATCATATTACCATTATTATTCTTAAAAATGATGTCATCTGTTCTTAGGTTTGCTGATTGTTGTTAACTGGTTGAGGCAGAGTTTGTAAGGGTGGTTAAGGAGAAATTCAGGACCAGAAACTGATTAGATGATAGCCGTGTCACATTAAGACACCAGGTGAAAGTTTCAACTGAATATCGCCCAAAATAATGACTTTTTAACCCCTTAATGACAAAGCCCGTACATGTACGGGCTCAAAATGCATTGTTTTCAATGGGTTTTGGGACCGCCCATTGTCCTTAAGGGGTTAAGAAGCAAATAGCTCTGGGTAGTTACGATAAATTAATATAGTTATGGTAACAGCTGTGATGGCAACAATTCCCTTTTAATTATAAAATATTGTCAAAACTGGAGAAATAAATACTCCAAATAATCCAAATTTTCCTAATAATTGAATATTTAAAAAAAATATATATATATATTACATTTATGTATAAAGAAACCAAACCTAAATGTACAATATAAGTCAACATTTCTAAATTAAAAATATATTGGGTGACATCGTGTTTTATTTCATGAAATAAAACATGCTTTTTTCTACAAATAGAACGCTATACAGTATTAGTTCTAGTGATTATTTAGGTTCCTTCCGTCTTGAATATATTTTATATAAGTTAACCAGTAGCTTTGACACTTTGTGGAAAGTTCTATTTCATTATGAATTATGTCTGTAACGACGCATAACTTAATATCCGTTTGCCTGCTTTTTATATTTATTTTGTATTTTTGTAGAATATATTGTTTTTCTGCATTCTTCCAAATTGCGGAGAGTTCATTTTAAATGTGTTGCTTTTCTATAGGGGGTGCAAGTTTTATTTTCCCGAACACATCTGGTTACCCCGAAGCAACGCAAAGAATTACAAACAGACCAGGTAATGAATAACATTCATATACCTACGCAGACTGTCGCAGTACTTATTATTATTATTTATTGATGTATAGCGTGCCATCATATGGCGCTGTACAATGGGAACTGAATTTTTGAACTTTTCTGCAGTCCAATGCGCTACGATTACAGAATTACTTATTTCAAAATAAAATGTTAATTTATATGGGAAGTAATATAAATATTTACAGCAACGGTTTTACAGAAACAAATGTAATATGCAAAAATACAATATATATATATATAGATCTATCTATCAATATATATATATAGATATACATATATATATATACACAGCATATATATATATATGTATATCTATATCTATATATATATATATATATATATATACTGTGTGTATATATATATATATATATATATTTCCAATGGTCTTTGCATCTGGAGGACCTCTAAGGTCCCAAAAGCTTATTTGACTCTTTTTCCATAATGGTTCAATAAAAAAGGTATCCACTTCAACTACAGAATTTTCTCTCGGGCTAATACGGCTATATCAATGTTTTGTTTTCTCATTTCTTATACACGCACTTCATGGTTCCTACTTGTAGGACACTTGATACTTTTTTTGAAACACAAACAAAGCCAGGGAGACTATACATTAGATGACACGTCAAACGTCACAAAGAGGAAAGGGATGTGGGATTTATTATTTCAAATGTCTTAAAAATAAACAAACACTAAACCAAAGTAATGGAGAAAGCCAACAGGATATGCCGTTGTTACAAAGAGGTAATACCAGGAAGTGAGGCGTGTTAGGGTTGATTTGGAGGTTATTTTAAAAACTTCTGTTCAAAAAGCATTTCTAGCGGGGTTCCCGTTATATCTTATTCAGCTCTCCATAGGATGGGATTATGAAGGTAGCGCAGGTGACTTGATGGAAAAGGATGGTGGGTTTCTGTAGCTTTTTTGCAACAAGGATATGGACTGTTAATCCACATGCTGGAAGTAAAATAACTGGGGGTCACCAGGAGGATTTCTACATTTATATTAGATGTGTTTTCTTTGAGTTTTCAAGAAAAAAAAGCACCCCAGAATTTCTTTGGGATCCAAACAAACGGATGTTCATTATTGGAAGTTGCATTGACCAAGTTTTCCAGTTTGCCCAACGGAAACAAAATTGAGACTATCCAAAAAAACGAATTACCTTTAATTGATTTAACAACTTGGAAAATATGTATTTCCGGGTATTTTTGAGCTACGCAGCGTTTTAAAAGACACTTTTGGCTACCACCTTATACTTAAGGTTTACAAATGTCTCTCTCTCTTTGCAGATCTACCATACGAGCCATCGAGAAGGCCAGCCTGGCCAAACCATCCCGCTCCACAATCAAAATGTAAGTCTACAAAACCGTCTCCCTTACAATTTAACCGTAACACCATTCGAATCATGTATCTATCTATCTATCTATCTATCTATCTATCTATCTATCTATCTGTCTAACTATTAGTTCTACTGTACATCATTGTATAATTAAATGAAATAAGAAGGTGGCCGTCAACATTATTTACTGTGTTGGTTTTCATTTCAAAGAACAATAATAAATAATAATTTATGATGCGTTGCAAATATTAAAGGAGGTATTTCAGGAGCTCGTTGATCTTCATGTACTTGTTTATATATGGCTGTCTTTATATAAAGAAACTTGTCATGTTTCAGCATCTCAACCACCTACCACAGTACCAAAGACGGAGGATCCACGGCCCCAACTGGGTAAGTTGTTGATTAACACGGTTTTGGTTTATTTGAAGTGGTTACATACAACTAGGAGTAAACAGATTCCATATCTCCATATCAATAATATAAAAAGGAAGAAGTATATGCCATTAAACCTCTCCTAGGAAAAAAAAACAGTGGAAATAAAGAAAGTTCATTATTTCATCACTTTCACTTTACCCTGAGTCTCTTTTCTGTGGTCAGTCTAGCTTTATGTATTTCTTCCCCACTGATTTTTCCTAATTTAAGACTGCTAATGGATTTAGAGTGATTTTAATCTGCCTTTTGTGTAGTTTTACGAGAGGAAGTTATGGGTCACAGAAACCCGCCAAGCCCTTTGTGTTTGTATTGTTAGCGCGCGGCCTAGCACGTGTTAAATTAACATCATGGAAAGTCGTAGACGATATTTCCATTCTCACGTTATGCGGCCGCACATTTTTGATGCTGGCTTTACGCGTTGAACATTGACCGTTACCAGAGGCCAGTTTGTCAAACAACTCTCTAAAGTTTCTTTGGAATATTTTTGTTATTATCAAACATATGGTTCTTACTGGGATGTAGTAATGTTTTTGATTTCTGTCTCTCTCATTTTCTTCTCAGATCCTTATCAAATTCTTGGGCCAACGAGCAGCCGCCTTGCAAATCCAGGTAAGTGGGCTTTAATACTGTATTGAATAAACACAGACTTCGAGAAAAGGGGGTTTTCAGGACCATTCCCCCAACTGAATCCATCGCCATCATCTCCATGAAAAATAATGATTATAATAATAAAAATAATAATAATTAATAATAGTCACGTGATCATAAATGATCACCTAATACGAACCATGAACGTAGGTCAACTTCTTTAAAGTGAGATATACCGTACCACTGGAATTGAAAGTCTCTTCTTCTCGATGCTCTTTTCTTTACCTAATTTTTTAATTCCGCTGCTGGTCTTCTTGTTTTCAGGCAGTGGCCAAATCCAGCTCTGGCAATTTCTCTTGGAGCTTCTATCTGACAGCTCAAACTCTAACTGTATCACCTGGGAGGGGACCAATGGAGAATTTAAGATGACCGACCCAGATGAGGTGGCAAGACGATGGGGTGAAAGAAAAAGCAAACCCAACATGAACTATGACAAGCTGAGCCGTGCACTCCGCTACTACTACGACAAAAATATCATGACTAAAGTCCACGGCAAGCGCTACGCTTACAAGTTTGATTTTCATGGGATTGCTCAGGCTCTCCAGCCTCACCCTCCAGAATCCACAATGTACAAGTACCCATCAGAACTTCCCTACATGAGCTCCTACCATGCACACCCTCAAAAGATGAACTTTGTCACCCCTCATGCCCCAGCTTTGCCCGTTACATCGTCCAGTTTCTTTGCAGCTCCAAACCCATACTGGAATTCACCGACTGGAAGTATTTACCCCAACACTCGACTACCAGCTAGTCATATGTCATCTCACCTTGGAAGTTACTACTAAGTCCGTTCTAAGAGACTTTCGCTGTAGAACACAGTCCCCTCATGACTCCAAGAAGAGAGCGTGATGATCTACAAGTGCCTTTTGTAACTGGTGCGCCAACCCATGGGGAATTATGCCAAATAGACTTATCCTAGAGGATAGGGATTAAACGAATTTGTTATTAACGAAGTTCGGATGCTGAAAAGGTGTATTAGAAAATGGCATCAAAGCTTTGGACCAATACTTATAAGGCTTAGTAGAAGTCCTATATGAGTTTTATCTGAGAATTGTGTTTATATGACCCTAGGCTGTTGTACACTTTGTAATGTTTTGACAACCCTAAAAAAATTGAACTTTTACATTTTTGAGAAGAGAAAAAAAACACATCTGAAAACGGTTGAAAACAAACAAAACAAAAAAAACCCAAGTATACATTACCAAGGTTAAATTCTGACTACATATCATTCCGTGGGGGGCAAAAAAAAAGTATTAGATGTTTAACTGTGAAGACCTTGATGTAACAGAACACAAATATGAGCCATACAAGGATTTTAGAACGTGCCGAAAAGCAAGTGTATTGTAGATGGTTTGGACAAAAAAAAATCCAGAACGCGAGCAGTGAAAAAAAAAAAGTATCAAATATATAAAAGAGACTTTTTTTTTTTTTCGAGGAAAGCTACAAAAGAGACGTAGGACATACAGATGCCAGGGAAATGAAGGACTGCTTTTTTTCCTACTTGCTTGAGAAATATTGCAACGGTTTGACATAATACCACAATCAGTATTACAGAAGGACGAATTCTTCACCAGGAAAACAAAAAAATAAATAAAAATAAAAATATATATATATATATAAGCAATGATGAAAGAAAAGTAGTATAGATTAGAATAATTATCTTTAATGATATTATAAAACTGGAATTGTCTGATATTTAAAAGGAACCTTCAGGATTAGTGTAAAATACAAGGCATCCTACATTTTCAGTATGAGACGCTAGGCTGTTGCTAGAGAAGGGGGGGCTCTAATCTCAATTTTTTTATATTTAGATATTTAGTAATATTTGGGACCAAATATTTTTGTATTCTTTCTTATCTGATTTTTTTTTTTTTTTTATACTTTGATACAGTTTTAATGAAGTTGGCTGTATTTTCGGTGCAAGTGTAACAGTTGCCAACATAACGTTTTTGAATATTTGGCAACGGATGAATTTTATATTTGGCACCGGGCACGATTATTACGGCAAAAAATAAAAAATAAAAAAAGGATGCTTATTGGTAGGGTTTCGTAGCAGCCTTCTCCGATGTATCTGCCAGTGCTCTCAGGTTGAATTTGTATGTGATGCATTTTTTTCTACTTGGTTGAAGTTCAGGTTGAATATTCCTCATTGTTGAAAATCTGAATTCTTCTTTTTTTTTTTTTTTTTTTTTTTTTTTTTTTTATAAGCAGGCGCCAGTTTTATTTGAGTCGCGAACGCTGTGCGTTTGTTAGATCGAAGTATACAATTTTCAATGGTATTTTTTTTTTTTTTCCTTTTTTTTTATATAATTATATAAGTTATGCATTTATACACTACGAGTTGAGCTCGGCCAACCAAAGAAGCAAAAGAAGGGACAAGTAAAAAAAAAAATAAAAAAATATTGTGGCCTTGAATTTAAACTCTGTATGCTTAAAAGTTTACAATATGAAATATTAGTACTTAGAATACCGACTATATGCAAATACTATAAGCTTGGCCTAGCATGGCAATTCAAATTTAGATCTTAGTCTGCGTTGTGTATTTATATGTGGAAAGGACGCCCACTTCAAATGTTTAAACATGAACCTGTGGCATTTTGGTAGCTGCGATCACATTTTTATCACCCAAACACTATTCTGCCCATTTTAAGGTTAACTTTTATAGGTCTTGCTCCAAAAAAAGCCTTTACCCTACTCTTCTCTTGTAGTCTAATTAATTATGGCAGTCAAATGTTAAATTGCGCAATAGGTGGTCCTTAGCAATGACACAGTTACAGGTTTCATATATATATATATATAAAAAAAAAAACTATTTAAACAGAGCGATCCATGATAAAAAGAAATATCTAGATAATAAATCCTAGATAATACCCATTTTCCCCTCTTTATTACTTACTCTTTGGAATAGCCAGAGATGAACATTTTTCTATTTTATGTAAATGCATTTTTGCGGCAGAACAATATTATAGGGTTAATACAGAGGTATATATTTTTAGCTCTTCTGTGATAAATAAATGCAGATTTTTAACAAACTTTCGTGGGTTTAAGGAGAACAATATATTTTTTTCTTAAGGAAATCTTATATTATTTTCTAACGAGGTCAGACATCAAGTGAGACCTTTTTTTTATCTCATCTTAAAGTTCATTTTGTCATAGTTGCCAATATTATATCACTTCCTGTTGGGACAAAATGTGTCAGTGACATCATCAATGGGTAGGTTTTCTACTACTTTTTGCCACTCCAGCACTCAATGGACTGCTTGACAACAGCTGCTGAGAACATTCCTGACCAAAGTTGGACATTCTTTTGTCCAGTTTAACATCATTTTACAAATTTCCCTTTTTTTAATTTCTAGGTTTATTTAACCCCTTAAGGACAATGGGCGGTCCCAAAATCCTTTGAAAATCCATTTAGAGCCCGTACATGTACGGGCTTTGTCATTAAGGGGTTAAAAACAATTCTACTGTTAAACCTGTGATAATATTAGTATATTTTAACCAAGTATTAAGATAGAAGATGAGAATATTTCACAGGGCCATTAATAATTAACCCCCATTTACCACCAGGCATGATTTCCTAATTCTCAACCATCTTTATACAATAAGTAACCACACTTCATCGCGCTATACACAGTTGCTAAGTAATAAAAGTGGAGCAATAACCTCGAACAGTCGTTTGGTTGCTATGGCGAGAGCTCCGCTTTTATCATTTTTAGCAACTAAAGTGTTTATTAAGTTCTTTATATCTCAAAGAAGATCCGACATCTTGTTCCATGTACTTATTGAGAATCTGCCTCATATGCATACTTGGAAACTACCGGGTGGCTTTATTGGGAGGCAACTGGGCCACAAACAAAGGCAAGTGGCAGATAGTGGCTTGGCTTAAGCAGGACTTCACTCGGTTACTCCCAAAAAATTCCCAAGAATGCTAATTTGCAAGGTTATGTGAAAAAAGAAATGCTTACTAACTAAGGATACGAGTAGATCAATGGTGCTCTAATTATGACCATCTTAAAAACAGTAATAACTGTAAATATATATATATATATATATATATATTTACGGATACATATATATATATATATATATATGTATATATTAATTAGGCTATTTTATGAAGAGTCTGGGTAAATGGTTTGGTGCTAATTTTTATTCTGCCACAGAAAAGCCAATTTTAATGGCAACCTTTTTTAAAGTCAAATCGTAATGATCATTTTCATTGTCATGTTTATATGATTTCAAAGATGAGTTTTTTTTTCTTAAATAAATCCATATATTGCTATGTAAAAAATGTCAATGGCATCACATTTTATTCACGCACAACTTCATCATAAATACATTTTCATTTGATCTTTTTTTTTTTTTTGTAAATACAAATTTGGCAGATTGCATTCATAAAAATAATAGTCTACAAAAAAAACCCCCAAAATTTGGGCAGAAGATGTATATTAAAAAACATTGCAGGTTCGGTCCAGTTGGATGATCCTTGACCAAAATAGAAAGTTTTTTTTATTTGTTTGTTAATTAAATGTGTAAAAAAAAAAAGTTGTGTTCTATCCTCAAAAAATATTAAGTGTAAAAAAAAATTTAAAATAAAAAAAGTGTACCTTCTCTGTTTTTTACGGACCACTACATTTGTACTTATTATGTAACATGGTTTAGTTAAATTTTTAACCGGGACCTAACACTAATTAGATATTTGATGCATTTAAAGGCAGCTTGTTAGATGTGTCAGAGAAAACTTTGTCTAAAGCAGCTGTACTAATTATTATTTAAGTAATTCAAATATCTAAACCAATAAAATCATCAGCATTACCTCTGTCGGTATTTTTGCATGAATGGTTCTTGATGAAAAGAATGAGACGCTCGAAAGATTCCTGATTGCTCAGATGTTATAAATGTATGTATGAATGCATGTAATTTTTTTTTTATTATTTATTTTGCGCTAAAATGTACGTAGCGCATTAACAATATAACAAAAGGGGGTGCACAATAAGTGTAATCGTATAATAAGTACAATAACCTACAGATATTTTAATTGGGGTATACTAGGTATTACTACATAAGGAAGGGAGGTCCCTGTCCTATAGAGCTTACGGTTTAGGTTGCTTAGCAACCACAAATGTCCTTGATCGCACTCCAAGTTTTTGAGAATATTTTCCAGGACCCCTTTCAAAGTTCATTCCCACCACCATCTGTTTACTGCAGAGAATACCTGGGACCTTTCTGGCTCCGGCCACCCCATTCAAGATGCGTGTAGGAGGTCCCGCTGACTTTGGTGGGAGGTCCCACTGATGCTGTGGGCGGTCCTGCTGCTGTTATTGAGCAGTCCCACCAATAGCACAGGACGCACACACCCCTGTTGGAGGGGAAGTGGGAGGGGAGTAGGGTGTGTCGCTCCCGCGGGCCTGGAGTTTGACCCTACTGTCCGGTGAAGCGGTGCTTCACCCGGAGTTTCTGGGCGAAACTTAGGTGGACTTCTTAGGCGCAAGGAGGTCAATGTTCATGAAGGGACGTATCTTTCTTCATGTTGATTCTGGCCCACAAAATGATACAAAATCTATGATATTCCATGACATCATTGTATTGAAGAGCTTCACTATACATTATATAAAGAGCTTTCCCTGCATAATGTATACCTAAATCGGTGAGAAGCCGGATTACCAATGTATTGTACAGAACCAGATCAGCTTTTCTTGTAGGAGAAATGGTGTACAACAAAGTATAGGCCTAGCAGCTGGTGACTGCACACCGCAGCATCCGGTCTGCCAGGTGAGTGTGTGTCATTGTTGGCCCGCGGCGCACCGGACAAATGCCTGGTGTGCCAGATGGCCAGTCCATATCTCGACTTCCCTCCAAGACATTCCCAAGCACTACTACTTAAAAAAACAAAAAAACATGAGCTCTTTGAAGACAAGACATTAAAAGAATAGGCCAGTCTGGTCAGATTAGGGGCAATATAGCAAAAGTTAGAAACTGTACTAGCTCTACCACTAGATGGCCGCAAAAAACAAAATACACAATCAATACATTTTATTAAAATATTTCGACTTTTCTTCCCAGGTAATTAAGTTTGACAGTTTGAGCTGAGCTGCCCTCCCTAAACTCTAAACTATGGGGGCTTTTCCTGACAGTAATGTCAAAAGAGTAAGGCTAGCACTCAAACCACATTGGAAATGAAAAGTAATAGGCAACTATGCTGATGTAATTGTCACGCTGCGTACAAATGTGCATTATTATTACATCATTATGTGTATGAATAACATTGGAGTAGATGGAACAGTACAATGAGATAGTATATGAGCATAATATAGTAGTGAATCAGTCTACTGACAGTAACAGGTTAATCTTTAACTCCTTTCTCTTGGTGCCTAAAGAGTTTTTCACTGAGGAGGCCCAAGAAATCCATGACATGTATCTGAGGTTTGTTCAGTCATGGAGAAGAAATTTGCCTTGTTTTTTTTTTTTCTAGATCATTTTTTTTGTTCTAGGTTTGGTTTTATATGCTGATGGAAGTTTTTTCCTGTAACGGCATAAGGCTAGGTTTCCACTTGTTTTTTTTTTGCTAAAACGCCCATAAAAAATGCCAATAGCGCCACCTGGCGTTTTTTGAGTGAAAAAACGCTGCAGCCAGATGTTAGCTGTTCTTCAATAGGAAATCGCAAAATGCCATTTCCACTTGGCGTTTTTCTGTTTGGCGTTTTTTCAGTCCTCTTTGGCGTTTTTCTGCTTTTTTGGGCTCTGTGGCAGTTTTTCAAAATCGCAGCATGTTGACACTCTGGCGTTTTTTCAAGGAAATCTTGGCTTTTTTTCTCCAATAGAAGTCTATGGGAGAGAAAAAACGCCATGAAAAAGCCATGTGGGTTTATTGCCTTGGCGTTTTTTATGGCGTTTTTTCCACAGTTACAATGCAGAGGATGGACCCAGTATCTGTGTGTCCTACGAGAAATAGGCTGAAAACAAACAGTTTCACACAAAACAAAGTCCTGGACTGGTTCATATTGAATTTTACACCATTTGGAACAAACATGCCATTACAAACAAACATACGCGATCGGATCCTGCGTGCCAAAAGCAACAGCAAACAATTTGCACCATCATTTGGGGCCAATCTTCCCAGAGGAGCAGACATTCGGAATAAAGCATGCCTTACAAACCACAGAAAAGAGACAAAAGGGTCTACCAAGTAAATGACATCAGGAGAGGGCAGATACTTGCCATTTATCCTAATCCCTTTTAGCTGGGTGAAACTTCTAACTTGTAAAGGCTGGAAAAACTGCCTAAGGTCAAAAAAAGCAATTTCCACAGAAAGGCTAAAACGCCAGAAAAAACTCCAGAAAAAACGCCAAAACGCAGGTAAATGCAGTGGCAGTTTTCTTGGCGTTTTTCCTGGCGTTTTTCATCAAAAAAAAAACGCCGGACAAAAACCCAAGTGGAAACCTAGCCTAAAAAAAAAAAAAAAAGAAAACAAGTAAACAAACAAACATTTGTCCAAAAGCAACATGAATGAAGCTTTTATGACAGTATATAATGATAGCTTTATTCTATACTCTAGCTCTTTAACAGAACTAACAGATGGTTTTTTTCACAAGAGAATTTAGGTACATAAAGCTTTCAAATCACAACCTAAAATAAATAAAATAAATAATTATACATGGATTTCATGGCCAAGTTGTGCAATATATTTCGATGATATTCCCTATTGTGAAAGATTATGAGGAAAAATGTTAGATATGTACATATTTTTATTTATATAAATAGAGTATCAGCTCAATTAGTAGCTCCCTATATTTTGGATGTTAATTCAGCCACAGCCACTAGATGGCAGCATCTCCTGCCTTATACTTTCCTCAGTGATCAGGCACTGTTGATATGCATTATTTATTTATTATGTTGGTCTTCTTACAAACTGTTGCTTGTTGTTCCTGTCGTAAAAAAAACAGGAAGTAACCATGGAACAAACCACTTAAGGCAGGGAGGGTGGTGCAATCTATTCTCACTTTAACTTAACTTTCCCAGCAGTTTCACTATTACTAATTTATCCTATGACACACACTGGTTTGCTAGGGCATTGAAAAAAGAGAGTCAGCTGTGGGTGGGCCTGGTCTAAGTACACCTTGGGCCTGGTCAGCTTCCCCCTTTCCCCTGTTAATGATGGCCCTGCATGAAGTTCATAGGAAAGAGTTAAAACCGTTAAAAAAAAAACAAAAAACAGAAACAATATAAACCGGAACATTTTTTTCCACAGTTGCTTCTCAACTTAAGGCGCCTTCAAAATGATAAAGTGCATGGACTGTGGGCTGGGCCTTGTTGAGCCTTTTTTAAGGTCAATATCTTAGCAAATATTTTTATTGATTTACTGTTACCATTTTTCTCCTGTTATCGTAATTCTGGAGTCCAACCAACCTGGCCTATTTTGCCTCCTTATAATCTGATAAATTTTGTTTCAACTCTTAGCGTGCCAAAGCTATGAATATGACTTCTGATTAGAAATGCTTTTCTGACCTTGTATTTTTATAAATAATGAAATATTCTATTACACATTGGAGTGATGCTCCATGATCATCACATGATTTATGCAACTTAGTCACATTTGGACCGATCTACCAAAGTTAATATTTACTCGCATTGGTAAAAGTTACTGCGGATACACTAGATCGTGTATAAATGAACAATGCCCAACAATTTTTTTTTATTACTAGTATCAGATTAAAAATTGTGCTTGTGACATAATATAAAGAGACAGGAGAGAGTTTGTGTTATGTTTGGTTTGTTGTTTTACATATTTGTAAAAAATACCGTATATGCTGTCCTGGTATCTGTGTGCCGATTTAATACAGAATAACAACTTATATTAGTTTAAGAAATTCCTGCTTCATACATGCTGTACCTCCTACAACAACCCTCCGAATCAACCAACAGAGGTATAAAACCTTATAAAACCTTTTGTTTGTATAATATGTTTTCTGACAGGTGCATTTGAGCTTTTGTAAGTGTTCTAGCTCTGTTATTTTAGCCCAGTCTACTAGAAAAATACCCTGACCATTAAATAATAGAATGGCTTATCGTTAATCACCGTACCTGGGAACTTTCCGGGTTTGACATGCCCCGCTCCCCGCCCATTTCCCTTTAAATGGGGGTGTTTCCCATTGACATCAGCGGGAACACCCCTGACATCAGTGGGACCGCCCACCAACATCATGGGCAGTCCTGGCCGCGTCCCGCAAGGGAAGGCTTCGGGGAGCCGGGGGCCAGAAGTATGTAAATCACCCAGCCAGTCACGCTGACTAATAAAAGTCTATGGAGGAACGGGCTTCATTAGCATTGCCATAAAGAATCTGCTCACTGTGGGAAAATATCACATGCCCCCCTAAAATATCACATGCCTGACAACAATGGCGGCCTCCAGGTCTGCAGATAAAGGAGGAGTTTGTTGGAGCAAAAGGAGATAAAACCAGGTTTTTGTTAATTGCGGCCTACGTTACTGTATAGACAGCGCTGGATTATATGCTGAAGGAGAAAAATATATTTTGATTGGAACTTCCATTGTATAAGTAATAAAAGTCTATTGTTACGAAGGACACGTGTTCCATTAACCTGTTCCCTCCGCTGTTTGTAAAATAGTCTTAATCTCACAGATTTTATGGCAAGGCATGTTAAATAAATCTTAATTTGCGTACATCAATGGTAGGATTGCTTCTGTGTTGAGAATTCCATAAGTACCGCTTAATAGTGTGGACTTTAATTAAGATGTGGAGAGCAGTGTATCTGTGTGTCTATGTATGCTACAATTTATTTTGGAATGTTACAGTATTGATCTTTCATGTGATTGTTTGCGGAGAGTAATATATTTGTGCTCCGACGGTGCAATTCTGTTCCGGATGAGATTTAAAATGACTGGGAATAGTTTTTACAAAAAGAGCGGATCATAAGCATTCATTTTCAGGATTTAGTTTTCATTATTATTTGGACTGCACTCGGGGTATTTATATAACAAGGCTGCACAACTCTGGCCCTCAATGGCCCAAACAGCCAGGAAGGCTGTAGCAAGTTGTGCAATTAACATAGTAACTAAGTACCTAACTAAGTCCATCAAGTCCAACTCCTCTACCTATCCTTCCTGCTTTTGATCCAAAAGAAAGTAAAAAAAACCCTTATTAAGCAATTTACGGGGGGGAGTTCCTTCCTGGCTCCCAAAGGCAATCATATTTCTCCTTTACAATATCAATGTTTAATATATAATGTTCTGCTTTTCTAAAATAAAATATCTAGACATCCATTGTATGTGATAGAACCCCCTCTCTCGGCAGTGAATTCCGCACCTTTATTGCCCTCACTGTAAAGAATCCCTTCCCTTGTCGTCTATGAAATCTTCGCTCTTCTTGTCTCCGAGGACGACCTCTTGTTCTTTGTACATTTCTGTTGATGATCAAGTCACTGGAGATCTCTTGGTATCGGCACCCATGAATCCCATGCATATTTAAGTTTCCCAATAAGTATGCACATTGTAAATGTAGAATTCATTATTTTATATTCAGACCACTTTAACAAATAGCAAAAAGTACGTTCATCCACCGGCCACTCGTACAGAAAAGGGGGTCACTCATGTGTTGTGCCCAAAGTTGGCTGCATTTCCAGGCCACTACAAGACCAGACAGGATCATGAAATACATGATACGTGATTTATGGACAGTTATAGGAGGATGGAGAATTGGCCGGATCATTGCACCAAGGTTAATATTACTATTGTGATGATGTAAACCTTGCCTTGCGGGGTAATCCAATTCGCATTTCCATATACTGGACCAACACTATAGGTCAGGGGTGTCCAACCTGCTGCAGGACTACATCTCCCATCCTTCTCAGCCAGCCCCTTAGCTGAAAGAGCATTATGGGAGAAGTAGTCCTGCAGCAGCTGGAGGGCCGCAGGTTGGACGCCCCTGCTGTAGGTAAATCTACCCTATTAGTCCATGTCACACACGCAGTTCACGGGCTTGTGTTCCAGCGGGTAGCGTCTCTTTCCGGTGTTTTTACACAGCGTAGCTCATTTCCCCGAATGCCTTAAATAGCAGTATAATTGCTTCTGGAAATGACAAAACCACAACTATGGATTTTTCGGCTTGCTTATGCTGTTGAGGTTGGCACTGGATGTTCATTTCAAAATACCTAGCAGTCTGGATCACTGCAAGCCCATGGGGAAATGGGCATGGGTAAAAATTAACCCTTTCGTGACCGGGCAGTTTTTAGCTGTAAATGTATTCTTTCTCATTTCTTCTTCCCACGCAAATTATATATATTTTTTTTGTTGTTCAGGACAGGCTTTCTTTAGATACCATTATTTTGATTATATTATATAATCTATTATAGGAAAATAGTAAAATATGGCGACATATGGAGGGACGCATTCTGACTTATTTGAAAAAAAAAATGTTTTGTCATCTACAAAAGCTAATGAAAAAACCTGCAAAATGGATTGTCCTGAGATTAGAAATATTCAATATTTGGCATGTTATAAGGCAATAAGTACACGTTTTAAAATGCTCCCTTACATTGTGCACTTATTTTCTTATTATTGTACTTTGGGGGCATGAAAGGGTTCTTTATTTTCATCTTTCTACCAGAAGGGACACGATTCTTGAAATAACTGACACATGAGATCTCTTTTTAAGGGAAAGAGGAATGGTGGGTTGACAGAAAACTGTCTGGAGCAATGAGGAAGGCCGAGGCTCTGTCTAATTTTTTTGAGGACCCGTGAGATTAGGTGAACAGAGGGAAAACTGTAGGCTAGCCTTAGCTGAGACAGACTAGGCCAGGGAGCTATATATATATATATATATATACGATGAGTACACACCGCAAGACCAGTGCCCAGCAGACCAGCACAGGAGTTAGTACGCTGCCTGTGTGTTGTTATGTTTTTTTCCTCTATATTCTTAAGACTCCTTCGGTGATGTCTTCTCTATATTCTTCAGATGTCTTCGGTGATGTCTTCTTCATTCCACCTAAATGAGGGACCTCCTACGTCCTGAAAGCTTATATAACTTTAAATCTTTTTTTGTATCGGCCCAATAAAGGATATCAACTTCAACCCAAGATCTCCATGGAAACGATTGCAATGGAAAATAAACCAAGTCAAACCAAGATACATTTTATCTAAATTAATTCTTGACCAATATAGCTCTGGTTTTTAATCTCATTCTTATCCATTGCAGTCCGGGAAGGATTGCTGTTGAATTACTTGTGATAGGTTTATCACTGACATTGAACGCAACTAATTGTCCTTGAAGTGGATGTCACTTTTCACAAATCTTACATTTTATTGCTTTGCACAATAAATAAGTGGTGGTTACAGAATAAAATGAGCCTTATGCATGTATAAGAAGCCGACTTTATTAGTATACCATGAGAGCAGACATCTTAGATTTCTCTTTGTAGGATATGTATGATTTTTAGGATGCTGATTGATAGAGGACTGTCCTATTACAGCAACTCATGAAGGCCTGGAAAGGAGAGAAGAGGATTGGACTCATTTGCCAGATGGACTGCTCTGATTTAAATAATTTGCGACCCTACCTATAGCCTTTTCTTGTTGTCCACTTGCAGTTCCACTTACAGCCACTTGGGGGAAGTATAGAGTAACAAAGACATTAGGCAGCATTTGAATTATAACTGGATCCTCTTTGTGTTCCTTTCAGTGTCCAGCATGTTTGTGTCTGTGTGTCCTTGACTGGTCCTATTATTATTATTATTCCCTGAGATTATGCCCATTTCTTGGGTATATTCTTCCATCTGGTGTTTCTGTTCTGAGTGATCTATAATAGCTGGTTGGTACTGGAGCACTGGTAGCATCCTAGCATTACCTTCATAATACTTTTCCTATAGCTCTTCTGTTTTGACCACACGGGGCGGCCTTCACCCCCCCCCCGGGGATTAATGAGCCTTGGCCGCGCATGACCCTGGACCACTTCACCTGTCAGTGGCAATAATGTTATGTCCGATCGGTGACTATATGCCTGCAAGTATGCCAACGTCTTTATACCTTTGACACACTTGCTTTTGATGCTTACAACTCTGACTAAGAGTAATGGGTGGTTAAGCTAAAAAAAAGAAACCCACAGTCCATTTTTTGTTTTAAAAAAAATAATAATAATAATTTTAATAAAATAACATGTTCTTCATCATCATTTGCTATCTTCTCACAGCGCAACGCCGCTTCTGGAACCCAGAGTTCCTCTGTGGTGACCCGGACAAGTGGTCCACCCAGAACATGCAGGACTCCTAGTTATCTCGATGTTCTGCTCTTTTTTGTGTCTCCAACAGGTAGACTAGGAATCTTTGTTCCCATCTCCAATTTTCAATGACGTCGCCTGTAAACTTTAATGACTCTGGTGGCTTGAGCATCTCTTTTGTATGTTGTGTAACTCAACTGCTAATTTATTTATGTGATTTACATATCCACAACGTCATGTGTTCTTTAACCTTTAATAGGAGAGATAAGTTCGAACTACTTTGATCTTTGCAGCCAGCCTTGGGATGCATCAACCAGAACACAAAATGGCTGCCAACCATCGAGCTTGGAAATCCACATTTCAGAGCGTCCTGTAAAGCAAAACTATTAAGAATACTCTCTGTTTTTCTGTTCATGCAGTTGAATTGATAATATTTTGGTTAAACGTTAACCTCATGGCTACTAAGATTGGCAGCAGCCTGGGGCATAGCCAGCATCGTCTGTCCTCGAATTCCCTCCTCATTCCCTCAAACAACAGCAATCACCAGCTTACCTTTGGGGCTGCCCTGGGCCCCAGTAGCCTCCCCATTGCCAGGTACAATAATGGCTCTGGAACCTTGTCTTAAAGGCACACAGCGCCTTTGAATGAAGTCTATGGAGGCTATTCTGTCCAGAGGCCCTCATTGCCAAACATCTTCACACAGGAGTCAGCTGTGTATCCCAATAACCTCCTGTATTATTATTATTATTATTATTATACACTATATATTATACAATCATACATCCTGTGAAAAGATAGGGCATCACCGGAGGGAAGAGGGACAAAAGGATGTGGGTCCCAAAACGGGACTGTCAGTCCTAAAGAGGGGCACTTGGGAAGGACTCTTGGCCAGTTGCCCAGTTGCAGATTGAGGTTTTGCAGCACCAGTAGTTACCCCAATACCCCAGGGCAGAAACCTCACTTAATGACAGGAGAGAAAATATAACTACCGTTTTGATTTAGAGCCGTTTACATCGGTTACGCTTTAATTATTGCTAATAAATGACAAATAAAAATGCCCTTATCTTACATGCTTGACTAATATTGCATAAACTACAGCTTGCAACACAGTTCTGAAGAAATATGATGTTCATAGTGTCTCGAAGAGATGGCGAAATAGGATCATTACTTGCAGGTAGGGTGTATTTTAATAAATCTATACATTGTGTAAGCCTGGATGTAATATCAGAAACACATGATCTACTATAACTGCTCCTATGGCCACCTATCAATTGCCCCGGGGCAATTCTCACTGTTTTGGTGTTTGCATGATTAAACCCTGACTGCGCATTTCTACACCACTCAAGGGGTTAAACTTTTACAATGTTATTGATGTATATCTTTGGCATCTCGATATGTGACTGTTTGTACCATGACATCTAGAACTGCCCCACTGGGCATTTGGCCAGTTTGCCAGACAGCCAGTCCATACCTGCATGCGAGCCACTTGAATACGAAGTCAAAGGCCCTCCTTTGGCATTGGTGATTTACCCCTCTAATCTCAAATTTAGCTCTTGTGCGTGTTTCTGCGTTAATCCGTTGGCATATGTCTATTTCTGAAAACATGAACAAAATCAATAAAAATATGATTATTTCCATGTGCAAAAAATATATATATTTCACAGGCCAATGTGAACATAAACACACACTCGCTTTCGCTGATACATTTGCTCATGAAATGTTTTACGCAATACCGCTTACGAGGAAGTCAACCGAATAATATTCCGTCATTCGATATGCATTACCAAATACGTTTCATTGATGTCCGTGCGAAGAGATAATTAATGGAATTTTGGCTCAAATATTGCAAATTCATCGCAGTACTATTGTTTCTTACTGTATTACGTTACCTTGAGCTATCGATGTGGCCAACGTTTATGAATTAAATTAGAATTCATATGAAGGTGTACCGAAAAAAAGTAAATAATGGACATATGCATTAAAAGAAAATGTTCTCACGCTATACAACAGAATGTTCTGCTTCGATGCGTTAAGACCAGGTCTTGGGATTTAAGTTTGCTAAGGCTTTACAGCTGTAGGATTGTTATAAACAGAATGCTGATTAATTATGATATAAAGTAACACGAATACTTAGATCAGATTTCTGAACAAACAAATTGTGCTAATTTAAAAAAAAAAAGGGAATACGACGTTAAAGTAATATAAGAACATTTCACGTTAACTACAATTCAAAAACATGGCCTCTCCTAATCTGGGAAAAAAAGTTCTGTATAAAGCTATGACCTTGAGAAAGTTCAACTCACACGGGTGTCCATTTAATGGTCTTTGCCTTTTGTACTTTTTTTTTAAATGCTGGATTTTGATATGTCGTTTTGCTCTTTTCCTTTCTCAAACACTCTCATCACATTACTTATTAGTGTGGATATGTATTTTTTGCGCTGTACAGTTGCTCGAGCAGAGAAGTTTTATATAATTTTTTTTTGTGCCTGGTCATTTTTGCAAGGTATACATCATGAGATCCTTTAGCCTTTCCTATAATTGTTATCTTGGGAACCAGTTACCTCTTTTGTAGCTCTCCTCTGAACTCTCTCCAAAATGTCAATATCCTTCTGGAGATGTACCCAATACTGTAGGTGAGACCGGACCTGAGATCTCTAAAGTGGCAGAACCCCCTCCCTCTTCCAGCTACTAATGCCTCTTGCTATACAACCCAGCACCCTGCTTGCCTTTTCTTTAAGTCCTCAGTAATAAATTATAATTAATCTTCTGTTTTCAGTGACATGACCTTCTGCCTTGGGTTGTTTATGTCCCAAGTGCACTATATTACATTTATCAACATTAAACTGCTCTTTCACATTCTTCACCATTCTTCTAATTTACTTAAACAATGTACCATTTGTTCCACCAGGATTGTCTACTGTCTGGCAGACCTTTTTGTATCATCTGAATTATCCATTCAACTATTTTAACATCCAAACCCAAAACTTGGAGTTTAGTTATGTCTTTTATAAGGGACAAAGTCAAATATCTGAAATCTGGATAGGCTATATCGACCGCTCCTCACCGGTCTATTATTTTACAAGCTGATGTAAAGATAAAGAAAGATCATGACATACAGGTTGATCGTTCAAGAGGATACACACTTAACCTACAACATAAAGGTGGAGACTTTAGTCGAAGGTCATGACTTTTATTAGGGAAAACATAGAAAATTACGTTGAGCCACAAAAGCTTTCGAGACCATGTAAAGAAGAGACGAATAAGATCTGTAAAGTTTATGTGACTTTTTCAATTCTGGCCTAAAACTCAACTTTAAATAAAGACTCCAGGGTCTCTTGGACTATTTTTCCCACACATAAACATGTACACTAACTCATACACACTGGGCTGTCATCGTCAATCTTGGGACCCAGTACTGATGTATGTATCTTGGCCCCCATCAGCATTGCAACCCCTCCCCATGTTATCTAAAATTCTGTTTCCCAGTCCCTTATTTCCATTTTCTTGTCCCCTCATTGTCCCTGTCTTTCCTTCCAGTGCCCAAACCCTTCCGCCTTCGTCCCCCACCAGTGTCCGCACATCCCTGCCTCCCCACCCATCTGCCCCCTCTCTCCCCATGCTCCATACATGTTTGCCCCCTTATCCATCTCCCTATGCCAAAGGCCCATTTGGAGGCAAGGCCCCTTGCAGCCGTATCGGCTGTACCCCCCCTGTGTACACGCACATACGTCATCGCTTCAATACCAACATAATCATTCATGTGACAACCATCAGTTTTTTGCCTCAGCCATAGATTAGATGGGATATTAACTTTTGCAATACTAAAGTAAATAGAATCACAGGGAAACACCCATAATAAGTGTTATAAATATAAATTTAATATAAATATAAATATAAATTTATATAATATAAATATAAATATATGATAGTATAAATATAATATATACCCCTAGCCAGTGCCATAATCTGGCCTAGGCGAGGCAAAGAATCCAGGGGTGGTGGTGGCTCCCCTACCATATAACAGGGAGCCAAATACTCAATTAGGCCCCCATTATCGCCGCTGCTCAATGGACCGGTTAAAAGGGAGATTACTGATCTTCCTAAAGACAGGACATTAATGCTATAGAATATGGATCCATAGTTTCTTTCCTCGCCCAGCTCTATGTGTCCTTAGAAAGAGAAGTCCTATGCCGGCGCCCAGCAGAGGGGGTAGATGGTGGCACTGCCCTGGGTTGGCGCCGAAGGTAAATATGGCAGTGCCACTAACACCAAAAAAGGATGTATTTTTATATATCAAATAAAAAATAAAAACAAAATAGCAAACAATAATTTAGGGTAATTCTACAGATTCAAACAATACACTATTTTTAAAATAGAACATTTAACACAAAGAAGTTGATACAGGAACAAATGAAAGCGTACGCAGGAGGGGTTAATTAGTATTGGTTTTCTATATAGTTAGTGCTCATCAGCATGTTGGATAAGAATGATAAATAGCCCCAAGAGGGAAATGGATCAATGACAAGAACTTGGAAGAGTCCCGTGTGCTTAATAGAAAGAATATGCTTCGTTACGCACTGCTGAAGCTCCACTTCATTAGGCAGATTATATTAGCGAGATTACAATACTAAATAACAAAACATTTTAAGAACAGTAAAGGAAAATCATGAAGAATTCTGATGTTACATAAATCAGTATAAAATACAATTTGGATATATTAAGCAGCCAGTGAACATTTCATCCTTAAAGTTGATGTCAAAAGCAGGAAAAATGGGCAGCGTAAGGATCTGAGATACTTTGACAAAGGGCCAAATTGTGAAGGTGAGACAACTGCAGCTCAAAAAGTGACTGCTGGTTCTGATAGAAAGGAGTCAGAACACGCAGAGCGTCGCAGTTTGTTGCGCATGGGGGCCGCGTAGCCGCAGATCAGTCAGGGAGCCCACGCTGACCCCCGTCCACTGCCGAAAGCGCCTACAATGGGCACGTGAGCAGAAGAACTGGACCACGGAGCGATGGAAGAAGGTGGAGCTCTGATGAATCCCGGTTTCTTTTACATCACGTGGATTGCTGGGTGCGTCGCTTACCTGGACAACACGCGGCACATGTCCATGGGGGCCGCAGCTCACAGCTTACAGGACTTAAGGGATCTGTTGCTGATGTCTCGGTGCCGGATCTCACAGCGCAGCTTCAGAGGTCTAGCGGAGTCTGCACCCCGACGGGTCAAAAGGGGGGCCGACACGATATTACGCAGGTGGTCATAATGTTATGGCTAATCGGTATATATACATTTAAACCTAAATTTATACAGTGCAGCATGGGAACAGTCATGCCACAGTCCTGTTCTTGGGATCTGTATGATAATACCTTCTCTTTAAGGGGATATCTCGCTTGTTGCTGATTGTTGTTGATTGGTTCAAGCAGTCTCTGTAAGGTTGCTGTTAAACGAAGGGAGATAACTCCGGGATCACGCTAGATTTGTCCCAGGCTGCCATTAATCAGCTTCCCTGTTTTAATATTTCTCAAACAATGACTGTGGTTAAAAAAAATGAATACATTATTTTATGTAAAAAAAAAAACTTTGCCAGTAAATTGTGGGTATTAAATGTGACAGTTTACTTTAAATGTCTGGCATGGTCGTGTATGCCAAAGATATATACAATTTAAGTCTCAGGTCTAATTTTCATCTTCCCTTGTGTATTGTCCTCTTAATCAGAGGCGAAATCACATGACGTCCCCAAGGTAATAAAGAATATAGGAAAAAATATATATTTCTAAAATTAGAAACATTTAGTAGACTCTGTTTTCCACGTTTGACTTTGAGAACCAGCCTTTAGTAGCAGTCCTGTCAAACATTACCGCCTGTAACTAATTAAACCCAATTACGTCTTAAAGTGAATCGATTCCACGTGAACTTTGAACAGAATTTTTTGTGCTAAGAAATAAACCCAAGAAGAATTTTCATTATGGGCAGAACAACACCTCTTGTAAATATAATTTTATATATACAAACTCAGTTAACTGATTATAATTGGTTTATGATAAGAACGGAATAATATATATAGCCATATTAGTTGAAAAAAAAAGAGAAAACAACCTTTGATGGGCTCAGAGGTGACTTCAGACAGAAGGATCAGAAAAATTGACTACTGAATTCTTGAAGCTTATGTAATTTATAGCCATTTATTTAATAGAGCGTGGCATACACTAGATGGAGAATGCGTTTATTTATAATTTCATTTTTAAGCCCATTTCTTGATTCTAGTGTGGGCTGTAGAACCCTGTGATACCCTCATAAACATTCTGAGCACCTAGAAAGAAGGGGCATCAGGGCAGGAAAGAGGGGCAGAGAGCACCAGGTTTAATAAGAAGGGTAACTACAGATTGTTTATGCAGTCGCATTTCCCCCATTTAAATGGATATGTAAGCATGATAACAAAAATGTATATTTTGTAGGTTTGTTGCATACCCTTTCTTTTTTTTTTGTTTCACGTCAATCAAACATGATGCATTTGCAAACAGATATATATATATATATATATATATATATATGAAATATATACCTTTTAGATACATTGGCTGTAAAAAAATTACCCCGAAGCACATTACATTCAAATATTTTATTTACTATGTATTATTTTTGTGGCAGTTGAAGACACAGAACATTCAATATCGCATATATATCGTCTACATAATTAGAAAACATGGTTATCAAAGGATAGATTCTTCCGGGAACCCACCACCATAATAAACATATATAAAATTGTGCAAATAATTTCTTTTTTAAAAAAAACTTGTCTCCAAGATGGATTTGCATACAAATATATCTTACACTGATTGTTTTAAATTTACTTAAAACAGATTATTAGCAGCTGACCAGCATCAATTTGACTGATCTTAACAGTATATGACTCTTTACTATACAAATTACCCTCAAAAGAAAGGTTTTTGGTTTTCGAAGTGGGCACAATAATTACATTTGTTTGCAAATAATTTCATGTTGCATACGTCCGAGTCTTCCTTTGTGTTAAACAGAAGTACGGGTATTTAGTACCTATATCACACCAGCAGGAGGCGTTAGTCTTACACTAGTCCATGGCCGGCGTCTGTGAGGCTCTTTTTGAGTCATCTTTTGGAACAGCTTGGGAGGACTTTGCCCCAAAGATGCTCTGCCCTCACATGTTGGTCTAAAAAGTCTTACACTCTTTTGTTCGTACATTTCCCGTAGATTAATGTCATAATCACCTTTGTACCAAAATTCTGAATTGTTTTGTTGCCGTATGTAAGCAGCACGGGGTATTTCCTCTGAATCATCAATCCTGCAGCCTTAATACAGCGCAGCTTATTGTATAAATCTTCTTGTTGATTCAGTTTTCATTGACATCTTTCTAAAGAAACACACGTATGTGTTTTCGTGGATGTATGTGTTTTTTTATATTTATGTTTTTTTGTTTTTTTTTATTGGTTCCACCCTTCCACCTAGAATCAGCAAACCTTGTATTTCATTGAATTAATTCATAAAGCGTGTCCTTCCTTTTTTTATAGTAATTATACTGTATAAAAATAATTATTTCTTTACTTTGTGATGAATTGTTTTGCTATTCAACCATACCTGGGACTCTCCGGGTTTGACCCAATTTTTAGAGTGAAACTCGCATTCCCTGAGTGTCCAGGTCAGTTTCTTCTTTCTCCGAGAAAGAAAGCATTGTTAACCACACCTACTCCCCGCCCACTTCCTCTCCCACTTCCCACCCATTTTCTCTCCCACTCTACCCAACCCATATAAAAAGCGATCCCCACCTCCATGCACGGCCAGCCTCACCCCTTCAGAAGAGGAAAGGCTCTGGGTAGGCTACCCTGGGAATATGGGGGACGCTTTGATCTTGAGTTGATTTAAGAACAAAAGTCTTGTAGTTTTCCCCATTGTAGACCGGTCCCACAGAATAACCTATCATCTTATAACAACTATTACCACATAAAAAACATCTGATAAAAAGGGATATTTTGCCATTTTTTGTAGTCTGGTATAAAAATAATGTTGGTATTTATTAAACATTAGTTTGTATCAACTGTTTTTCTCTGTCTCTTAACTCTTGCTGTCTGTACTGTTCTTCCAGTCTCTGTTTTTCAAAATTTGTATAGCAGAAATGTTCCTCTGGCTTACATTTTCTGATTTTATCAAAATTGCTGAAATCAGCTACGTATTTGCCATGAGGTGACAAAGAAACAACAGGGACAAACTCATAACCCCAGTAGATCTCATCAGGAAGGTAGGATGTTCGACTTTGGCAAACCGTGCTGGTAGATTCGACGGTTGCGTTTAGAAGAACGACAAGTTCAAATTCTTTTGTCTTTATATTTTCAGCTGTCAGATCCTTAAGAGGACTGTTCTCATCGAGTTCATGATAAAAGGTTAAAGGCAAGATCAGAAAAGGGCTTTCAGAAGAGGAGTCAACGTGAAAGTTCATATTGGCCTGCTTAAGCAGGATCTTCTCACCTTCTTTAGTCTCGTACGTGTGAAGAAGCTTCCCATAAAGCTGACATTGTATAAGAAGGCTTTTCCTCATGTTGGCTACTTGTACAACTAGACAGAGCTTCCCATTATGCTTTGTGACGACTGCCTGGTTGCTGAATTTTATAGTTTCTGCTCGTTTTTTGGGTCTTGCAATCTTGGCCAGGAAAGTCCCGGTGATAAAAATTTCAATTAATGTTGTAATTACCAACTGTGCAACCAGTAGGAAAATGGCATGGGGACACTCTTCGGTGATGAAACGAAATCCGTACCCAATGGTGGTCTGAGACTCAAGAGAGAAAAGAAAAGCCCCCGTGAAGGAGTCAACGTTCATAACACATGGTGTGTGGTTTGACAAAAGTTCACCCTGAACATCGCCATGAACAAAAGCGATGAGAAAGTAAATGGCTCCAAAGAAACACCACGTCAAGAAGAAGGTGGCGGCAAATAAGGTGAGCTTATATCTCCATTTCATGTCAATTACAGTGGTCCATAAGTCTTGAAGGTAAAGTAGGAAGACCCCATCCACTTTGTCAATCTTCACATTGCTGTGCCCACTCTTTGATATCACTCTTGGTCTCTCAGCTTTCACTTCAGTGTGAACATCATCAAGGACAAGTGGGCAGCTTGACATATCCGAGTGAGTGGTATCCATCATCAATTCACGGGAAACCCTACAGAAAACACGCATAGCTCCGTTAGTTTCAGAAAGTTATTACGATGTCAGCAAAGGCAATATATTTCACCTGTATTTCTGCAAATGTTTCTCATGCAAGCACCATATTGTTTTATGGCGATGTTAGTGTTGATAATTATTGATTGTAAATTCCAAAACCGGAGCAAAGGAGTGTTACTCTACCAGTAGTTTAAATACTGGATTCAGAAGCACAAAAACAAGAAACACAGATAAATATGGATGGTAATGGTATAACTCCATGCTGATTAGAGAAGACTTCAACCCAGCAAATTATTGCTCCTGAATTTAGTGGTGTAGCAGCATCGTATGACGAGTATCCGGTATGAACCACCGCTACATTGTATTCTACTTTTAATTGGATTGTTACAAAGAAGCACTTCTGTGTCTGTTTCGTGAGAGCATCCACCGCGATCTGATGTAAGCCTTTTTAATGTTTTTTTATGCTATTAAATTGCATTTTTACACTATATGGGGTCTCCCTCTATATGTTGAGCATATATGTTTAAATCCTCAGCGTCCTTTCAGGACAACGCAGTAGAAGAATTATGACGCCCATTGGGATCACATACACAATAGTGTCAATAGGATACTTAAATATTGAAAACATTTAAAAAATCAAGGGCCCGGTGACTCTTGAAGACCGAGTTAGGCAGCTGTTTTCCAGTGCGTGATATGTAATATATTAGTTATTATGTTTCTAATATATTTTCAAAATCTTCCTAATAAGTAAAATGTATTAAAAAAAAACACAACTACTGATAATATAACCATTAGAGAGAAAGAGAGAGAGAGAGACTAAATTCGTAAAAAAAAACAGTTTTCATTTAGTTTAATGTCTTCATTTTCATTTGCCTTTCGTGATTAGTTGATTTAAGCTTCCCACATGTTCCCAGAGCCAAAGAACATTGTAACCATTTACAAAACCATACCAGTGCACACGTATGGTGTATATTCAGTTTAACATATTTCATTTATATTACATGTTTATTTTCTTTAATATGATAGAATATATATGTATATATGAATATATATGTGTGTGTGTTTTATATTAAATGTACCAATAAGCCACAATATACATTATATTTATTGTGGCTTATTGGTACATTTAATATAAAACACACACATATATAAATTTATGAAACTATAGTGATTATTAAAACTTTAACATGACCCTCAGCAAGAATTCTAATGATCACCACTGCTATAAGGCACAAAAAGCATAGGAAATTGGTGAAATTGCTGCATTATACTTATATAACTATGCATATGTGATTTTAGGCACAGTTTTCCTTATGAAAAAAAATATTACAGGATTTATAGAGTAGCTAAAGTTGTTAAATATCTACAAATCAGGGCAGCAACTCAATCCCCACAATCGGAAGCATATATTACCGATCCATGGGACAACCTACTTGCAAAATAGTTTAACCCCTTAAGGACAATGGGCGGTCCCTAAACTCATTGAAAACAAAGCATTTTGAGCCCGTACATGTATGGGCTTTGTCATTAAGGGGTTAATATGCATTATGGGGCCACCTGAGACACTGGAGTGACCCTTTAAAATTTATAGTGGTGTAATGTAGGTGTAAAGCAATATGTAAGCTAAGTAGGAAACAGGCTACAGTGTGATTACACAAGGTGTGCAGGCCGTATACAATGCAATGTTATTATGTCAACAGCGGGTAGAGGAAGTTTAACAATAGGGCTCGTTATTAAGCTTAGCATATGAGACGACTTGGAACAGACTCAGAAATATAATTACACCTGAGATCAGAGATTAAGGCCTTGCAGTTTTAAGATTTTCTCGGCATCATTTTCCAGAGAGGAATCTTACTGATGTAAACAGTGTTGCATATACTGTACTTTTAATATGTAATACAAGATGAAAACACACACATATATATATATATATATATATATATAAATATATATATATATATATCTCATATAGGGCTGCTCAAACTATATCATACATATTAACGTATAACTATCCATCAACCTGAAAAGGTGTGTTGGGACTTAATATGGAACAAATGGGCAGCCTCTGGTGAAAGGGTTAATCGCCAGGGACATATTTGGCTTTTTTTCTTCACCTTTTAGGAGCAAATGGAGGGACTTTCCTAATAAATAAGTCACATAAGTATCAAAATTGTGTGTTTCTTTACTTCCATTATGTCTAGAGCCAGGCTGGCAATAAAGGGGCATCTCTGGCACTTTAAGACCGGCAGCTGCCCGACGACCTAACTGCGGCCGATTGCCGGATATGTCCATCCCCTGGCCACATGCTGCAGCAACCAATCTACCACCAGAGGGGCAGATTGGGTGAGTCGACCAGCGGCCCACCAGGCATTTCACCGGCGTGTCTGACGGTCAGTCCGGCTATCCGCACGGCAGTTTCCCCCGTGGTGACAAGAAGAAGCGCCGCTTCACTCGGAGTCTCCGGGAAAGACCCGGCGAGTCCACAGGTGTGTGTCTAATATACAGCCTTGGACCCGCTTAGGCTGCAGTTAAATGTGATAGTAAATAACATTTACGTCGATGTCTCTTTAAGTGAGACGATCGCAGAGTTCCCGTTATCTGTATTATGCAATTTGTGTGGACAGCTGTGATATCTTTTGTCATGGCAGCCGCGGCAGAGTAAATACTTCCTGCAGATGTTTGCGTTACCTGCCAGGGGGGGTATTAGAACGAGCGGCTCAGTTTGCTGACATTTCCTAAATATACAGGAATATTTTCATTGTTCAGGGGCAGCTGGCAAAGTTTTACTTACTTCCTAATACTTTAGAGTTAATTAAAGTCCAATGTAACGTATTTGTGCAGAAACTATTTATTAAAAATCATGCAAAAATAAGTTTACAAGTTTCATTATAGAGAAGTGCTTATTAAGTTATTAAATATAAGTATTTCTTATGCAGAAAAAAGTATGCTATGTGCCCTGTAATGTAGGGTAATTAGAAATGGGCATTATTAACTAAACTGTGAGACCTAAGGTTGGGACCCCTAGACTCGTCATACACACTTACATACTAACACACTTACAAACTACTAGAACGCTGCTAATCAACCTATCCAACACAAGCTGAAGCATTATCAGCACAGTACGGCACATGCATTACCCCAATAAGGCAGTAAATGCTAGGATGATCCATGCTCTGAATCATTTTTCATGTCTAAGTCCAAGTACAAAGATGAGATATCCCAATCTATACAGCGATAACGTCGCCATTTGGAAACAATTGAGCAATACCTGAAAAATATACATCAACGCCAAGAGAAGCAGGTATTCCTTGTCTCTTCCATCTGCTTACAATACGAACCCTTACGACGACATTCCGTGTAGAACCTGCATGTGACATTCAGATAACATGGATGGACACACTTCTCGACGCTTATTTTTTTGTGTTAAGATTTTTAAGGTATTTTGCTTAAATTTGTGTTGTGTATTAAAGTTTTAACGCGTCTACGTCTGTTGGATCATACCATCAAAGAGGTGAGTTTTTGAACTTCTCGCATTTGTAATTTCCAAATGTTTAACTTATTTACCACAGATTTAATGACTCTTTTAAGGGTAGGCGACTGGTTGAAGTTGGCAAATTCAATGCCACTCTTTCGGGGGACACCTAACTTGGCTATTTCATCAGCCCTAATAGATGATTGATGCATTGATTAGGTAAGCTGTGTTTTTGTCATACAAATTTCCGCAATCTTCCGGGACATTGATCTGAAGAAAGACAAACAAGCTCTGAGTATCTTTCAATCACCCGGCTACATAGAACTAAATGTACTTAAGTGTGCCACACAGTACAGTGCCTGGTGCATGAGTGTCTCGGGATGATAGCATGACTAAGTAAACTGTTCCTTAACCCTTTCAGCGCTAACCACATGCGCCGATCAGCAGCTTCTCCAGCACTAAGGAAAATAAAGAAAAGCCTGATCCCTAGGGTTTGGGATCAGAGTAACATGTTTTGGACCATCATCATATCAATAGATCAGAGACTACTTTGTATGTAACAATATTCCCAAGACATCAGGTTAAAGAACTAACCCAAGCGGACACCTGCCATACTATGATGCAGGATTGATTGCAGTCATCAAAGAAGCTGTAAAAGCGTGAAAATAATCGACAATTAAGCGAAAGTGTTATATTCTACATTTTCCCATAAAATGGTCCGTCAACAGATCAAAGGCGATATAAATTATATGATGTTGGAAGGGATCTCTTGGGTTACGCGTGGATATGCCTCGATATGCTTCTCATATACAGTAATGTTAGCCTCAGCTTTTTTTTTCCAAGTTCCACCCAAATTCCAATTCATGGTTCACCGATGGGCCAACTTTTCCTTTCATTCCATAATCAAGATGAAAAAAGACATTTATTACACATTTTGGAAATACTTGAAAGCCATTCTTCATTTGTAAAAAAAAATATCAATTGCATATTTCTTTATTAATAACACTGTATGTATTTAATTATTTTTTTTCACGGGAGTTAGTGAGTTAGTAATCTTTTTTTTAAATGTAAACAAAGGGGGATACTATAAAATCCTTATTTCAGGACACTTAGATAGCAGGTGTGTATTTAAATGCTGTGGCACATGATATGACCAGTGATTGAAGGAAACTAAGTTGAGTTGAGTTGAATCTCATTTTGCAGAATATATCCAAGTTTTACTGGTACATCGAAAACCAAGAATGGAGAGATGGAAGAGTCAAAAGGCTGGATAAACAGAGGTCAATGAAACAGAAAATAACTTGAAGTGGAGGTGCCTTAACAGTCCAAACTCATTTTCACAAATTCCGTCACTGAGAAAGATCCAGAAACTAAGGAGTTGATATCGACTGTCTCACCAAAGGTTGACCTTTACCAGCCAACAGTTAAACATAGTTCATAAGGTTGAAAAAAGACCTAAGTCCATCAAGTTCAACCCTTCTACCTAACCTTTCTATTCTTGATCCAAAAGAAAGCAAAAAAAACCCTAATTAAGCTACTTCGAATTCTGCCATCAGGGGGAAAAAAAATTCCTTCTTGACTCCAAGAGGCAATCGGATTTCTCCTTGGATCAAGAAGCTCTAAAATATTAATGTTATTCTATTTATATCCCTGTATATCGTGCCTTTCTAAGAAAATATTGAGGCCCCTTTTAAAGGTATCTAATGTATCGGATAACACTACCTCCCTTGGAAGTGAATTCCATACCTTAATTGTCCTCACTGTGAAGAATCCCTTCCTTTGTCGTCTATGAAACCTGCGCTCTTCCAGTCTCAGAGGGCGACCTCTTGTTCTTTGTATGTTTCTGTTAATGAACAGGTCACTGAAGAGCTCGTTAAATTGGCCCTGCATATATTTATATAATGTTATTATATCCCCTCTGAGACGCCGTTTTTCCAGTGTATATAATTTTAACTTTTTTAGTCTCTCTTCATAACTAGTATCTCCCAATCCACCTATTAATTTCGTAGCCCTCCTTTGCACTTTTATCATAATGCTGGTGCTATCCATAACGTCTAAGATAATATTGAATTTTTAGGTCAAGTGACACCATACAGTATCTGTTGATCAAAGTTCCGTCGTTGAAACACAAAATAATGTTCCAGACGCAAAGGAAGATGAGCCAACCCAGTGGAATTTCACTGCATGTTCTTTTGTATATCACCCTGCCTTAAGTCCTTGTGAACTGAGTGACATGCCCAAGACACTGCATACTAACCGATCAATCAAAATTAAGAGGGAAGTCAGAAGCGACCTTTTGTTTAGTAAAATCAACAACTTGAGAAGGTAGGATTAAACAAATCTGAAGGTGTGGTGATTTGATGAAGCGTCATCCCGCAGAGAATCATACTTCAGCGGTAAAAAGTCTGCGGTTACCAGCAATATGCCTGAAGAAGAGACCTAGATAGTCTCAAAAGCTTACAATCCATTAGACTTCAGTAGAGGGCTTTCTCTCTTTCTACGGCAAACACAATACAACTCTTTACCTTTAATGTGTATATAGATAATATTGGCTTTTTTACAGTTTTGCTTTGATCTACTCAGACTCACATGATTTTGATTTGAAGATAATGTTTGCTAAGAGGAAATTATTTTAGCCAAATGTGTACATGAGGTTGAGTGTTTAGCGGTTATTACTTGTCTATGTCCCCTGGGCATTGAATGTCTTCCAAGCGAGTATGGTTTTGGATTTCATCTGTCTTGGCTCATTGAACTCACCCTTAAATGTGTTTTATTGTACGTGAGAAAACAATCCACCTGAACAGGTAAGTGGTCCTAGATCCCATCCTTAGAACTGAAAGTCCATGAAATTCTTATGAATGTTTCAAACTAGTTAACGCTCATTTGGCTTTCCTCATCATGGGAGTTAACAAGTAGCCATGGGGCAGTTGAAGGTGTATTGAGACCCTAGTCCTAAAGGAATAACATCCTAAAATAATTCTGAAGTCATCGGTGACTTACAACCTTATCATCCAAAGCCACACATAATTATGTATAGAAGGCGAATAGTTCTCCAAGATGACTCTTTGCTGCTTGAGAAGTAATATCCGAGATAAACAATTGCTCATTCTGATATCACCAGACATCTGGTAACTTTTGATGCCATTTAGTGAAGACCACATGCCTTCAGAAGTGGTTGGACCATCATCTAACGGCTCAAAAATGGTCCCTGGAGTTTTCCTGTTTCTTTTGAATTGGGAAGACATTGGATAGCTATTGCATTTAGGACTGTTGCTAATGATTAATCAGGCTAGTTACTGATTCCTCGCTGTTACAGAACAATATTGTTGCAATAAACGACGATTAGCTTCTGAATCCCTCAACTCATTTCTGTTGCATAATTACTTGAGATAATAAAAGGTGAATGCACCCAAATTAATTGATAAACAGATAGGACTCAGACATTGCAATCTAAGTACACGTGGAAACACTCATGTGAAACATTGTGTTTACTTGGAAAATGTACTTTGTCACCATGTCTAAGCAGTTTCCATTTCCACCCATACGTTTCGTGTGGCCAGCTAGCCCCCGATGGTTAGCCAGCCCCCCATGGTTATTACCAAATGTTTCCTCGTTTTTGATCTAACATTTAAACATTTAACATTGGAATTCAACTCCAGCCATCTAGTTCCAGTAAAGCTAGTCTCACAAATATCCTATGATGAGGCAGTCATTTATAATGTCATAACGGGTAAAGATGGCGTTTTCCAACAATGCAATTTATATCATAATTTTTGGGAACAAAAAAAGATGATGATTCTGTTGTATATAGAAATGAAGATCAGCAATTGGGATACTGAGAAGTCTCCAGAGTTTTGGGTGGCCCATCCTGGGAAGTTATACCAGGTATGTAAATAATCTGGAATGTGATAGGTCCCCTTTAACGCTCGGTGCATTTTGATTGGCCACAAATGAAGATAACCTATGATTGGTCAGTTCACTGCTTATCTGCATTGCATGAATAAAATGTTTCCTTGTCTGCCCAAATTCTCCTGGGCTATGGGGAGCTTTGGCTTTAAATTTGGACACGAATTACAGCTAGTGCTTTTCATAATTAATATCAAGCAGCGCAAGTGTCACTTGTGACCCTTAGGGTTGGCGGCTGTGAGACCCCACATTATACTGTAAGCATTTCTGGATCCAGTAATCCCTGCAGCTGAAATAACGCGTCCTACTTAGTTTTATTTATCAACACTCTTAACAGCTGTTTCAGGCTGCCCTGTGGGGTCAGATATGTAGTCTATTGAATACCTTCAGTATATTGCCTTTCATTAATTATTGGCCAGATACGCAGAATATTCTCTCCCACAGTGACACGTGTTCTTTTATAAACTTCCAGCAATTAATATGTAACCTTTAGTACTTACAACCCAGCCAAGCTTGTCAACAATGTTAATTAATAATGTTCTCCTGTAAAACTTCTACCGAGTTTTCTCAACATAGGTAAAACAGCCATGTCTGTACCTTACAGCATTTTATTTAATGCACTGGAATACAGTGGATGGACAGATAGATAGATAGATAGATAGATAGATAGATAGATAGATAGATAGATAGATAGATAGATAGATAGATAGATAGATAGATTATAGATATCACATACACACATAGATATTTGCATATACATAAAGTATATAAATATAAGGTAGATAAATCATAGATATAACATACATATGGTATATATATATATATATATATATATATATACATATACTAATATAAATATATGAGAGAGAGATCATTAGACAGATAGATAGATTATAGATATCACATACGTACATAGATATTTGCATGTACATAAAGCCTATAAATATAAGATAGATAAATATGTATAGATATATCATAGATATAACATACATACGGTAGGTAGATAAATATAAATATATGAGAGAGATCGATCGATAGATAGACAGATAGATAGACAGATAGATATTCTTTAGAGCTGCCTTTATAGAATACTTTAGAGAACTGAAGGTGGACTCAGCGGGTGGTCATTAATTAAAGGTGCAGTTCCAAATAGACAAATAAATCACACACCATAGGATATCTGTCATATTCTTTCTGCTGAAGGTTTTATCAGAAAAAACCAACACAGAAACGTTTTTTTGGCACCTACCAATTAAGGGTTTCCCTTTAAAATGCTAAGTATTATAAACATTTGCATGATTAAAGAAATATTTCTGGGAAATGTTTGTACATATAACGGTACCTGGTTCTAACGCTGCATTTAGTTACAGAAGTGTTATATTCAGCAGAGTAGGTGGAACAGCACCTTTAAAGCCAGGGTCGTCACCATGGCCTGAAATGTCCTTATTCCGTGAACGGTTCACAGAATTGTTCATACAGTTCTGGAACTCAAGCCTTTGAAATAGTATTAATTAAGCCAATTAGTCGAGCTTTTCATATTCAGATAAGGTTGTCTTGTAATGACCCTGAACAATTTCCCACTGATGCAAATGAAATCAATCCCCGGGAAGTGCTTGCATACTTTCCACGCTTAAGCTACATATGTCAGGGCAGCTATATATATATATATATATATATATATATATATATATATATATATATATATATATATATATACACGCGCAAGTGTATCGACGTATAAATAACCTTGTCTACTCCATCAGAGTGTTTGTTAAGTCAACATTTCATGCAATCTAAATTAACTCGTATGTCAACACGCTCATATTCATAAGTCTCTGTTCTACTCTGAAGCAGCTTTATGTAGATGTTGGTTTAAAGGGACATTTCCATCGAAAAATATTGCTTTACGTTAATATATATATATATATATATATATATATATTATACATTTTAATATATATTATACATACTGCATTAGAAGGCGCTTAATGCTTTTTAAGACCTAGAGTGGCAGGATATGATGTCATATCCCGGCGTCCCGTAGTGAAGATTACAGGATGGGGCAACAAAATTTTCATTCATTTTCAGTTCATTTTCTGGACTTTCGTTTTGAATGAAATTCAGAGGTCTTTTTTCATGGGGCATTACAAAAAGTGGGAGCTCCCTGATGCCTGATTAAAAAAATGCCCCCCCCCCAAAGTAAGGACATTCAAAGAGGTTCAGCAGCAGCAGTAGTAGTAGCAGAGCACTGGGCCTGGGCAGGCAGACACTGACAGATACTAGGAAGAAGGAACATGCAACACTGTGGAGCAGGACTGGATTTCCCCAATATTATATATATTATACATATAATTCCCGTTTTTTTCACCAATATTTATTTATCAATGAAGAATAATAAATGATATGACAGCAGGAATAAAAAATAACTTGTCCGCAAATTACAGGGTTGGCTGGCAGCATAAACAGCCACATGTGTTAAACTCTATTCAGGAACAGGGGAACAATGTCTGCTGCGGCCCCTGTAATCACTACAGCAGTCCCTACATCTTCTCCAATCCACCCCACAACAGCACATTTTCTGCACTAAAATAAACTATTCATTAACGCGCAGTATTGTATATGAGTAATGAGCATCAATCTCAGCCTCTGCTAAGCTATCTCTGTCTCACACTCCAACTCCCATCGGTCTGTAACTGCTGCTACTGACAAGTTAAAATGGCGTCCCCACACTTATATATCTAACGCTTGCCCCTCCCCTTATAAATGATGATTGGCCATAGAGAAAAAAAGGAAAAACTCCTCTAGGTTGTTGGACCCATCAATCGCAGCCATAACCATCACATTTTTTTTTGACTACTTCCACCTATCAATCATTGATATATACCACACACAGCCCCTCCCACTTTACCTCATCAACGAGCACCAAAACGGCTTGTAATGGCAGCTACACACGGAAACATAGACTCTAATGAATCCAAAAGACTTTTCATCACTTTTGACATTTTTTTTTCTGGTTTTATTGGAGACCCACCACTAGTTTTCATTGATTGATACGAACGCATGAAAGAGGAAATTTCTTTAAAAATAAAGTTTGTACAAAAACGTACAAAAAAGTCATTTATATATATATATATATATATATATATATATTTATATATATATAATATATATATATAATATATATATATACCTAAGGAGACAGTTTCCTTTTAAACGCCAAGCTCTCAAATTTACATTTTTGAACTGCTGGGGATTATGGGAATTTCAGTTAAATTAAATCCTACCATTAAGGATATATTTGCTTTTTTATTATTTTCATTTTATTATAAACTTGTGAAACAAAATGGAATTGTTTAGTGTTTGCCCAGAGATTTCTATTCCAGCTTCGATTGATAAAAAGGAGCGCCGTTGTTTTTTCTTTATTCCGTGCTGATGTACATTCTCCTCGAACCCGTCATTACGCATCAAGGTCAATCACAAAAGATTTTTTTTTTTCTTGCATACCAGCATGTTAACAATTAAGCGGTTGTGTTGTGCAATATTGTTGTGTTATTGTTACCATAAGAAGGAGGGTAGGGTTATTGAACTAAAACCAAGCCACACATTACAGTTTTAACCTCCAATGTTACCTGAACTAAGTGACCTGCAAGAAAGACAACTAGAAGATAACGCAGATGTTTATGATTAGCAGAGCTTGCATGTATAAAAATTCAATACATTAATATCCGAGCATATTAATAATCTATTGACTGTCTGCTAATAAATTTATTTTGTAAAAAAAAATAATAATTATTAAATTAAATAAATACTAAATTTTTTACTCAAGGGGTTCTGTGTATTGAGGAAGCTGGTAGTTTAGTAGGCAGAGTGCCTAAATGGGACTAAGTGTCTCCTAGGACAGCCCAGAGGTCCTACTCGCCCCAATGTGGCAACCAGAGAACCATCCAGAGCTGATTATCGGGCCCCCGGGGCCATTGTTGAATCTCGCGGCAGGGGGAAGTGGTGTGTCGCCACTGACGCTCTGCATGAATTTACTATTAAAAGATGCTGTGGATGTCTACACAGACCAACCTGGTACAACCGGGTCGATATCAAGCATGAGATCTTTGATCTCCCCATCGACCTACGGTACGCTAGGGACGATTGGCCATTGGTAAGCCACCCATGAACTGCCATCTTCTTAGTAGGCCTGGGTAAGAAGACATCACATGGGCAAATATGGTTCCAATTTTGTCCGAATATAATCAAAATACTATAACAAATACTCTGTCCATGTCTGGTGAAAAATACTTACAGACACCAGTCAATATCATTAGTGCCAACTTCCAAGACTTGGGTGCCAAGAGTTTGCAGGGACCTTTTGACCCTGGTTAGTAAACATGAAGCAGATAATTGCCATCGGGTCATCTTTTATATTTCTTATTTATGGCTGTAATAATTTAAAGCATAACCAAGATTGACTTTTTGATTGGTACATTTAATGGGAATGGTATCACCTTATTCAGAAGTGGGGTTTAATATCTCTATAAGCAACACTTCTTTCTTTATCATGCCATCGGACAGCTGCCACTGGACTTTATCCCAATAAAATAGTACAACTGGCAGATAAAATCATATAACAGATTCCAAACAGTCTTATAGTTTACTAATCTCTTTGTTATCTACGACAAGTCATATGGACATGCTTATAGGATAATAAAAACTGTTTCTGCTGACATTCATTCTAAAGTTTAGTGGATTCCACCTCGTAATTACTGTGTGAATGACATCTTTTCCATTTAACTATATGATATAAAGGGTTTAAGAAGAAAGTGCTAAGAGAATATTTTACATGCTACTGCAAGGGTGCTGGGGTCACTGTAAGAGGCTCTTTCATCAAATTGTATTATTATTACTAATATCATATTAAAACAGTTTAAAAAAAAAACATAGAATGTTTTCTGTTTAAAAACAATTATTTTTAATAATGTGTTTTTTTGTCCTGCTCTGAATAATATAATGTTTTATGGTAAATGGAATGTCTCAGTCTTAATCTCCTAAAGTGACCCTAGGCAGTCTATGGAGAAAAGACTTCTTTAACAGGACTTCATTGGCATTGCCATAAACAATCAACTCGGTCTGATATTTGAGCAGAGAAAAGTCACCCCAAATAACACAATTGTGTTATGGTCTAAAAAAATGTAACCAAGTCTGAAGTTACCCTCTTGAAGGGGTCCACAGTTGCCCCTTAAAGGTGGCACCAACGTAGCAACCAACAGCGTTCTTCCAAAGTGTCAATGTTTAAGACAACAGTCCTTCTTTGATGGTAGATACACCTGTTACTTTAGGTAGATATCACAAGCCCTCCTAGCAGAGTTGTCCTGATAACTTCATCGCCTTAAGTGAAACATACCTCAGGCACGGCAGAAAAAATACAGTGTAAACTATTGCCCAAAACTCAGGTGAAAAGTAAGAATTTTAATGAGCGGGAAAAACTTGTTTTTCACGTTCATGTGCCACCAGGACAGGATTTACAACTGAAATACCTATAGACGCAGTATTTTTCCTCCAATGTCAGCAGATTACATATTCTTGGATCACAGTGTCGGTGTTCTAACATCTGCTGCATTCCGTAGAGTGCTAAACCCTGCTAAGTAGATATGTGCTATGAATGCACACCTTGAGACCTCTGTCCCTCGTGATACATTGTGGCGTATGGAGATCTTTTTCACCATTGCCACCAGCTGCATGGGAGAAGGCAGGTTATGATGTCATAACCCAGTGTTCATGATGTTTCTGCTCACTAGCAAAAACCAAGATCTCTATGCTGGACCACCAGAGAACCTACGACCCATTTGCTTAAAAGTAACCACTTTGGAGTAATTTGGGATAATGTGTTCATTACAGAGGCTCCTAGGTGCCATGTTATGCCCCTGATCCACACTGAAGACACGAGTTCTGGGTCTAAGTACTACTAAACATGCTTTTTGACTTTTTTTAAGATAAGTTTTAGACTCTCAATCCAGTTTGAGACATACTTGCTGACAGTAATGGCATCTAATCATTCTCTAGTATTTGAGACAGATATGAAATCACTAACATTAACGGCAATATTTACAGTCAAATTACTGTAATTCTTCGAGGTAGATGACGGACCCTAAGTGGGCTATGACACCAAGCTATGAAACACAAGCAATGGAATGGGTAAAAGGCCACATCATTGTAGGTAAGCAGTTTGTCAACAAGCAAGCTAGTAAGCGGGTGTCATAGTGGTTTGGTGATTTTTTTTATTATTTTAATGAACCTAAATATTTACTTTTATTGTGAGTCATATTTGTTCCTGTAATCTGACTTCAAAATTTCCCAAAATAACCATGAAAAACCAACCTCTAAAGAAGGATTAAAACCGACAAACGATTTTATGAAAGTTAGGATTTCGTACGTACAGTGTGGGGGACATTAACCCCTTAAGGACAATGGGCAGTCCCTAAACCCATTGAAAACAATGCATTTGGAGCCCGTACATGTACGGGCTTTGTCATTAAGGGGTTAAATTTGCCCTCTGAAATTCACAAACGTTTGTCCAAATTATATATATATTGATAAGCCTTTTCTCGCACTTCATTGATATCGCTCGTTTGAACCTGTTCCCTCAGGGTTGTAAAAGTCCCTCTAAAACTATGCATTATCTTTACATAGAGAACAAGTGAACACCTCAACTATTCCTGTCTACTCTGTTCAAACAGGAAGGTTAGAGGTTACACAAACATTAGCTCTGATTAGCGTTGACATTACTTATCTTTCATGTGTAGACAGTGGAACAAAAAGCTAGTTTCAACCGGACAATTTAGGACCAGCACAAGGATGTGGACCAATATCTGGCTACTCCTTTTATGCTTTTGACCTGCATTTCCGTATCTAATAATACATCTAGCCATGGCCATGGCTACCAATGAAGCTGCATGAGCAAAGTAGAGTATAATTATTCCCACTTCACGTAGGCCAGTCAGTGTCGCACTGGATATGATGTTATATCTGGCCGGGTGCTGGAAAATGTATTTGTTTTCTTTCTCTTGGTTCTTGAAGCGTTACACACTTGTGGTTGGGTTACAGAACAATATAGGTTATTTTCTATGATCTTCGTCCATGATCTAAGTTCTGACAACAATAAAATGGGAATGTGAGTAATCACCAGGTCTGGAGAAAGAAGAGCGAGTGAAAAATAATGGGACTTTCCTGGGGAAATTCTGCATCATAAGAATCAAGTATGCAGGAAACATGCTGACCAAGGCTAAAGAGCTTTGAATGGGAAGTTGGATAGCTACATTGCAGGAGAAAGTGGCCACATACTTTTAGTTGGGAAAGAATTCTTCTGTGACATTCCAGTTACTGTATCTACTGATTCAGACCCTCTAGATTGTAAGCTCTTGTGAGCCGGCCCTTCTCACCTGTTGTCAATTTGTTATGTTACATACTACTTGTCATGCCCTGTCTACTCATTGTACAGCGCTACGGAACTTGACGGCGTTATATAAAACAATAAATAATAATAACAACAGAGCAGTGGGGGGGCACTAACGATTTTACTGAAGACGTCACATGAGGCGGGTTAAAAGTCTGCAGCTAGACTAAAATGAGTATCGTTTTAATTGATGGAAAACAACCCTTTGTGAATCAAGAATGGCTGGAGTGATGGAATTTTTCAAAGTGCACTGTTCAAAAAAACTGAAGTAAATTGTTGGTAATCATTATTATTATTATTATTATTATTATGAGACAGCATTTTTTGCAAAGTCAATCCATTTATAGAAACACTTATTTAAGAAGCAAGTGAGAAACCCTTTGAGCCACACATATTTATACGGGAAGTATTCTTTTTTTATATAGACTCATGTCTGATTGCTTGCTGCCATGTAATCTGGAAAGAAAGCAACACTCTAATGTGATGAATCCTTCAGAAGAAAGAAGAAAGTGAGCAATCTGCTGTTGTTTACTTGTTTAGCGTAATAGAAAGTACAATGAATGTTTTGTCTAGCTGGATGAGTGCCCGCTGGCTCATATGCGCACTTTCTATTTGAAGGAGTTTTTTGATGACGGTACTAGAAACGGAAAAAAAACAAAACAACTTTATAATAGGACCCTATAATACCTGCGTGACTGCCTTAACCGGTACCTGCATTTAATGTTTCTTTATCGTCTACTGAACAAAGCTGATTCCATCTGTAAAGCTGCACTTAGTTGTTCAGCCTTTGTTTTCTGATAGTCCCTACTCCCCTACTTATTCTAACGTTAAATGCTCAGTAGATACACACCTGTTCAGAGAAGCTTGCAATCTATCGTCATAACACCCCAACGTTCCATTGTGTAAAGTTTTGGGTTTTTTTTTCCATTTTTGATATCTCCAGGCCACTTCTCCACATGATGTTGTTAAGCCTATCCATAGTAACCCCCCTTATGCCATAAATTAATAATAATAATAATATACTGAGAGTTTTCTTTCATGCCCTACTCAGGCCGTAAACTAAACGTATTAATTGAAACCTCAAAGAAAGTGGAAATCAAAGATTATTTTGCTGTATGGGAAAAAAAAATAAAAAAAAAACTCTCAGTGTGGTTCAAAAGTCTTCAATGTTCCCTTAAAAAAAATAATACGCCTTATGCTTTTATTGGCCTTACCCGATTAACAAAGTCTGGCGCTTCAAAGAAATCGCCTCTACCTGTGTCCAAGGAACACAGTCTGGTTATTATATTTACATGTTAAGTAAAGGAAAAAACAGGAAATAGCACTTTGTCAGGGCAGCTGTTTCTTAACCTTTAAAGTGTCAGCGTTGGGGGGTAGAGAGAATGCCGGGTTGAATGGGACTCCCTCCCTCATGGGGTTAATTCACGTGCCAGATTTGAATGAATACATATTGCATTATCTTTGCTTTTTGGGTTTGTTTGTTTGTTGGGTTTTTTTTTTTGCATACGTACGCATGGATATTCTGTAACAACTTTTAACCCTTTAAATACAGCAGTGTTTGTTACCCCAGCTGGTACTCAAAGGGTTAAGCTTTATCACGACAATCAAATATAATTTGTATATATTTCTACAGCCGTCTCTTTGTTTTTTGTTGTTGCTTTTTTGTTGGTATATTTATACCAATGCAATGTTTTCCTATCTGGTTACTGTTCCCAGTTTTGATCTTAAAACTAACCATTTTTTTAACCTGATAATCCCAATATGTGTTTTACTAGTGAAAATGACTTTTAATCTCTTTATAATAGATGATAATTGGGGATCCTCTAAACCATAAATGGGGGGGAAAGTAAAAAATCCCAAGAAATACTCCAAATATAAATTAATTATATTAATAAAAGATAACTTATTTAGTTACAAATTCAACATGTGGAAATTATGGATAAGGAAATTATTTGAGCAAAAGTTAATAAATATGGAATTTCTAATAGAACTATTTTTACTGAAACATAGTCTCTATTGGTAATGAGCATTTTTGTAATTCAGATTTTTTTTGGTCTATGTTATGTTTGGTTTATGTGATTTAAAGATGTTTAAAATAAAATAATGATAATAATAAAGAAAAATACTTAATAAATTGAAATGCCTATCGATAATCATAAGCCAACAGAGACAAAAAGTGGCACCTGCTGGGTTTTACAGTTACCTCAGATTACACTGGGGTGTCAAATATTGGTTTGATGCTCTATGGAACTGAGATTACCAATTTTAAGGAATGCTTATCATGTTATACGACTAACATATTGGGCCAAGCTTAGTATATACGCAAATTAAATGGTAGGAGCCACCAACGCAAGGGTCTACCCCATATTAGAGATCAAGAAGTTAGTTGCTCAGGAAGCTAGAGACCCAAGCGGGCAAATGCCAGCCGGGCTGCTGGCCGACAGAGCCCCATCCTCACCTGCTCAGCTGCTGCTGCATGCGGTCGCCGGCTAGATTTGCCCATCTACTCGCTACGTGCAGCCAGGGCCGCCTCGTCATCCCCAGTCCGGCCCTGGACCCAAGAGTTGACCGTGTCTTAGTAAGTGCTGCACTAAATGTTCTCCTCCTATAGAGTAATAGAAATTGTAACACACATAGCTAAAGGGAAGCCTCACAGTTTCTTCCCCTTCCACAATAACGCCCATGAGAGTAATGATGCATGCGCAGCGTTTCCTGACACACTACAAGTGGTGACCTGATGGAAATGTCACAAGGCAGGGGATGCAAATTGTCTGTTGAAACACCAAAGACACTAAACTGCTTCTTATATGCAGAAAGGGTAGTAAAAGCCTTTAGTAACGGGGCATTTTCATGAAGCTTCCATAAATATTGTTTTTGTTTTCCTCTTTTGAAACGGTTCTGGTTATTGCGTAATCTGATGTATTCAGGCAGCTGCATGTCAGCTATTGGTATGCGTTCTCATTCTATTAGCCACACACCCGGACTCCGAGTCCTTATTATATTGCCTGTGGGAAAGAATAGAATGGCTCAGCCTTAATCACCCAGCCTGAAACTCTGACTAGTGAAAGTCTGTGGAGGAGCGGACTTCATTAAACAGGACTTCATTAGCATTGCCATGAAGAATTAGTTCCGTGTGCTATTTGAGCAAGCCAGTCACCCCAAATATTACATGACTTATTACATGGTGATGAAAAGATACTTTGTGGTTAGGGGTCAATAAGTTACACACGTGTGGCTGCCTGCTGGATACAGACACCCGCGCGATATTTAACAGCCCCCCACTAAAGAACAAGATCTGCCGATTCAACGAAATTTGTCCAATATTTTTGAAAATCCCATTTGTCTGTCCGGGTTTCCATGGAAACAAGAAATAAACGTAAAAGCGTAGAAGAAAGTGAATTAAAATGGCGAGATTCTCCTCCTCTTAGTGTAGTGAAAACGGTGGCAATGAATGAATGAATGAAGATTTTCATATATAGCGCTTATTCGTTTTCTGTTTCTTTCGTCCAATGACGCGTTCGTTCGTTATTCGGACAAACGGACGAAATGGCACAATTTGGCACGAAAGCGGATTTGTACGAAAAGGAATGCACAAGTATAGAGTACAAGGAGAGTACATGAGAGACATAGAGATGGAAGCAAGTGGATGGATTGTAAAAGTTTCAAGTGGCCTGTTGGCTTTCTTGCATGGCTTGCAGCATGGGGGGGTAACAAATGGTGGAATGTGGTTGGTTTTATAAGGATCAACTCAAGAAAACTCTTGAAGGCTTGAGCAGAAAGTGGTAATTAGAGGAGAGCAGAGCCATAGGTCAGAAAGACATCATAGAGGATGTGTAGGGATATATTTGGAGTATTTGATGTACAAGATGCATAGTGGGGGTGTTAAGAACATAAGGATATAAAAGGTCGGCGTCGAAAGCTTGCATTTCAGACTGGAGCCAGTGAATTGATATGTAGACTGGGGCAGCTCATTTTGAATGGTGGGTGAGATGGATGTGTCTGGGGTCAGAGTTAAGGATCATCTGGAGTTGGGACAGGGGTTACAAGGAGTTTGCAGCAGCCAGTTCAGGAGGTAATGAGAGGGTCATAATTTTAGATCTTAAAGAGGAAACTGCAAATGTTTGTGATGCTATATAACGACCAGACCCTAAGCAGTAGAAACCTATTACAAGAAGGTGACAGGTTAGAAGAAAGTCTGTAAATGTGTTCATCATCATCAGCAGATACGTGATACTGAGGTCTATATGAGTTTCCCACCAAGAGCAAAAGTGTTGAAAGTGGGTGGCCTTCTGAGGAGCCTTGTAGCCCCACCAATGTTAAGGAAACAGGAGAGAAAGTAGAATCAACGAAAAAGAACCCTGAACAAACCTATAGGTAACAGAGAGATTTTCTTTATATCAAATAAACTGAACATTCCGAGGATGGACATGATGGTCAATTGTGTTGAAAGCAGCAAAAGAGATCAAGGTAAATCAGAATAGAGAAATAGGCACTGGAGCTACACGATATGAGGAACAGGTCGATCACCTTAGCCAGTGAAGGCTTACAATAACATTTGGTGGAAACGTTAGTGAATAGTGTCCAGAAAGGAGCCAGGTGGACAAGGTGGTAGAAGGAAGGAGTGGTAGGGTAAAGGGTAGACTTTCCAAGAATGGGTGAAATGAGAGCTTGATTAAAGGAGGGTTAAAAATGTACCAGGTGAGAGGGAGGACAAAAAAAGATATGTTTGTTATGAGCTCAATGTTATGCCAAATGAACTGTTGAGCAAGAAAGTAGAGGGCTAAATAACCCTGTGGTATGATTAGAGGATAGTAAGAGTTCAGACATGTTTTGTTGTTGTTGCAGAAAGAAAAGGAGCTGAGGGTATGGGTAGAAGCGTGTATGATTGGTGAAGTGTAATGTATTATATGTCATATGTTGACATATTTTGTTCTTAAAGAATGATCCTGTGTTAATATATCATGTTCTACAGGTTTCAGGGTATGCACGTACTATTACGGTATTTGTATGTGACAGTAAACTAAAAAAAATATGTGGGTACAATACAGCTAGCCCAAAATTTACTAAAATCAGCATTTTCTTTTAACGTTGTGATCAAACTATCCCTTTGATTATAATTTTGATTATAACTGATAGTGTTTAATAAAAATAATCTTAACATTATACTAGATTACATTAGACACGGCTGTACTAGAGCATATTTTGGTAAAATTGATGGAATGATGGAACATTAGGTGTGATTCTGTTGGAGCCATTTGCCTGCATGATGAGTGTCAAAGTCTAGACGGCAATTTCTCTTTGACGGCCTATTTTCTTATTTCGTTTTTTGTGTGTGCTCTCAGATTTAAGAATTGTACACCTTCCAATAGGACAGTAGAATTAATTGATTTCAAAATATTAAAATCACTTCTCCAGAAAATCAGTAGCTCAGCAGCCCTGTCTTCTTCCCGAACCCGATGGAGATCCACCAGAAATAAATATGAAACAATCTGATGGAACTTCAAAATGCTCGGTTACTTTGACAAAACAATCAGGCCTTTTCCCTCATTTGTATCATTTTTGACAAGATGAACCCCAAGTTTCCAGCACTCCGCCATAGGGAGCAGTGACGTAACAGGGGGGGCTGTTATAATTGGGGTGGAAGAACCATGTGGACCCTGAGAAGATGGCTGCTCCAATGGGTTTCTAATACATATATCGCTTTTTATGTTTAAACTCCAATACATTGGTTTATTTAGCCAACAAAACTGTAAAGTGTTGAGCTGCGATAGCGACAGATCCGCTTTAACGCATCTTATTGAAATATTTTATGTAAAACCTGAAACTCTGTAACCTTTTAGACACAAGCATTAAAACGAGTTTATGGGCATTGGCAGGACATTTATTGGAACTGTTGCAATTTCTCAGCATGGCTGTCCTTGTTTTTACAGTCACCTGACTGTCCGTAAAAAGGCGAAACCCAGATAGCTTCACAAAAACACATTTATACCTAGCATGAACCAGTATCACCACTCAAGATGTTATATTCTTGATATATTCTTGACGTTTTGTATTATGTTCTTAATTCGCTTTTAGCACAGACAAAAACATCAAAAAGGAATCGACTAAATCAGGGGCGTCCAACCTGCGGCCCTCCAGCTGCTGCAGGACTACATCTCCCATGCTCCTCAACAAGCCCCTTAGCTGAAAGAGCATTATGGGAGATGTAGTCCTGCAGCAGCTGGAGGGCCGCAGGTTGGACGCCCCCGGACTAAAGGATGTTTCCACCAGGTGTCTTAACCTCTTGCAGTACTTCTTTTGCACAAAGATCTTTGCATATCAAGGACTAGTCATCACAGCTATAGCCCTGCCTCAGCATATTCCACATTTCACCAGGATGTTTTGGAGCCCTATTAAAACTAAGACACATCCATCATATCATTACAGCTGAGTTATTATACTTAAAGCATAAACTTGGACATCAGTAGTGATTTTTTCCCCTCCTTATCTTTTAAAAACCCTATTCCGTAACGCTGATAGTTGGCGCATTAATAATTTGGACAGCGTTGAAAGCAAACAAACATACATTTTTTAGCATTGATCCCGTGTGCCAGATTTCTATTTCCTTTGACGTGTCTCAGACGGTGCTCTGGGAATTCCCACATTCAAAGAACAAGTCTCATTTAATATGTTTCTCATGTAAAGCTAGTGTAGGTAGCAACGTAATAATGCCAAATGCATAGATTGAAGCTTTGACTATTATCTTTACCAACCAAACCCCTATAGGGGCAACAAAGCATTAAAAAGAAGAAGCCTCTTCCCTTACTCAGGGTAGCCAGTTAAATATTATACAACATACCAGTCAAATTTGACATTATAACCTATAAGTGCTGTGATATTACATTATATATATATATGTGAATTAGCATAGAATGATATTGGGTGCTACAAACATTTTATCCACCTGACCAATCATTATCAATGAAGCTCTACCTAACGAACCCAAATCATTATTTTTTTGGACGATTTTATCATGCTGAAATCTACAACACAAATATTGATGGTTCCATCAGTTACATGACATGAGATATTGGACAATTTCAGTGTTTTTCGGTCTCTGGCACGGAAATGTTTCCAAAGTTTAAATTATATGCCTGGAAACCACTTTTCTAAAATCCTCCTGTAGCCACGAGTTCCAATTTTGTGGGTTTAAAGCCCGGTTAGTGATAGCTCTCTGACCGCTACAGCTTTGGTTCCCATTAACATGACTTAAAGTTGCCGTCCCACTTACTCTGCTGAATGTAGCACTTTTATAGCTGAGTGGAGCATTTGAAATATAATCCCCGGTACTGTTGAATTTGAAGTTCAAACCACTCTTAAGAAAGCACGAGAAGCTCACCCACACCCACCGTCCAGAATGTTAATATAGTATGTGACCGGTCTGCAGACAAAAAGATGCACAACGGCTGGACTCAAGAAGTCACGGAGTCACAGCCTGTAACTCGAAGAAGGGGCCAGAATAGTCTTCCGCTGTTTACATTCTTTTGGATCCAACCTCTAATATAATCCATACATATATAAATAGATTCTAAATAGATTCTTTCTGGATCTCTCTATCTGTAAACACACATGGACATTTATCAAGGGAAAAGCAGAGGAACCCTAGGACATGGCACTGCTCACATTAAGTCGAAGATGACACCTTTTATCGGGCCAACATTTTTAACGATGGCCCAATAAAAGGCATCAACCTTGGTTTTCTCTAAATACAACTATATTAATTTCAAATATATATATATATATATATATATATAGATATAGATATATATATAATAAAGTAAAAATAGTAATAATAAATATAAAAAATAATAGTAATAAAATAAAATGTTGTGGTTTAACCTAAAATCGTAAATATGGCTTCAATAATCTAATGTGGAATATTTGGAGGGGGCTGAATCACATCAAGTTGTCCTCAGGTGTTAAATTCCGTCACAAAAGCCACCAAGTAAGCTTCAGAATTTTTTTTTGCATTCATTAAGGATGTTGCTAAAAGTAACCAATGTGTTGGGAACAAGGTTACAAAAAAATTCACAAAAACTTTCCAAAAAAAAAACCAAACAAAAAACATACAATAAAAATAGTGAGAGATGTTGCAATACTCAAGTACAAGTTGAAACACTTTAAAAGATAACTAGAAACATTTTAAGTATCTTTTTAAGTAGGCTGTAACTAGAAACATTTTAAGTATCTTTTTAAGTAGGCTGTTTTAAATAGAAACATTGTTAATTTTCCCTTTTGTTTTGCTTTTAAACACTTTGTAATTTTTTATTTTTTTTAAAAAACCTGTTTGGCTGGAGTCTTTCCAGCTTCTGTTTATCCAACTTGTTACTCAACAAGTTAACATATGTAAAAAAAAAAAAAAAGAAAAAAAGCTGATGTGTTGATACAACAAGCAACCCCCGTGGTCTTTGCATTAAAATGTTTCTCAGATAGAATTTTAAGGATTCCTTACCTTTTTTTTTTAAGTGGTCAAAAATCCTCAATAAAAAGTTAAGCCATGGCTTTGAAACAGCAGCCTTGCTGTAAACAGCGCACGATTCTCACACCGCTTGTGAATAAGTCTCTCTCGGAACAAGTTAGCTCAAGTTTTAGTTGGAAGTACCTGCTCGGCGAGAGGGGAAATTGCAATCTGAGAAGACTTTCAGTGATGTCACCAGTATGTCTTAAGATAATTCCCAGCCCAGCAACAATATTGCTGTCTTGCAGGGCACGTTACCGATCAACACCCACTCGCAAAGCACCTGGTTATAAAGAAATTGCCGTATTTATAAGGAATGCGGGTGATCTTGGATTCTGCGGAGGGACAGTTTTTATTTTTTTTTTAACTCTTTTTAGTCCAGATCACTTGTTTTTGCAGATTTCAGCAAAGCGGTGCAAGGCTATCAGAGAAGTTAATAAATACCTAAGCCTTGGTGACTGGCGTTTTCTTGCAGGCTGGTGATTATATAACCCTTTGAGGTGTGGAATTCAAGATTTTGAAACCCACTCACGAGGGCGGTGAGGGCGACCTTTCGCAGTCCGGCTGCAACTCCTATGGGGCTCAGCCGCTTTAACCTGGAAAAGGGGGGGCAACAAGAGAGTCGTGGTCTGCAAGTCACAATCCAATGCAAACCAGTATAGCTATATAAACTACAACAGTGATCTGCTAGCTGGCTGGCTGAGCATCATGGGAGTCGCAGTACACAGGTACAGTAACGGGTAGATCTCAGGCATGGTGCCCACTGCTTTGTGACGATTTCTTTGCAAAGTCAGATAGTGTGATTGAGTGGTTTTGGAAAAAAAAACACTCCTTGGCTGATTGTAGAGGTGAATGAATGTTTTATTAGGTTCTTGTAACTGATTACTCATTGTGTGTATATTAAACAGGAGTGGTTGTTTTGTTGGTACGTAACAACCTCAACAATACTCTGGCTAATTGACCTAGAAGGTAAATTTTGAGTACAATAAACATCTCATTTACTTACACAATATTCTTTCACCCAGTCGTAGAAACCTTTACAAGGCGGGGAAAAAATTCCTCATTGTCTTAATGAGGATCGTCCTCAATTGTCCTAAACACACATCCTCCAGGAGGTATGATTTAGATCCAGAACGAGAGAAGCCCCTGCCTGGATTGCGCATGGGGCCCGTGACTAAAAGGTGTTAAAATGTTCCTTGGCAGTACCATAAAGAAGCAAAACAGGAAAAACCTGGCAAAATTAATCGTCTTACTATGTGATGCGTTTGCATCATTAATAAAATAATTAATTTTTTATAAAAAAAAAAACATAAAACATAAAACTACTCGAGGGACTATTACAAAGAAATCCGAAAAAAAATGGCTGCTACGCACACATTGAATTCTATACATTGTATACGCTACGGAGTCCAATGGCCCTATATAAATCAATAAATAATAATAATGTCTAGCTCATAAAGATTGGCAGTCATGATTCAGGGAGTCTTGGGTTACCCATAGGGATGGGCTGGCCCTCGCCAGTTAGATTTCAAGATGGAAGGGCCAGCCCAGCGCAAAACTTAACACCCTGCCCGGCAGGATCACGTAACGTGAAGTTAAGTCGCCTGCCGTAGGAGAGAGGCGTCCTTCGCCATGTGCTCAGGTAAGGCTGATGAGTAAGCGTGCCAGTATGAGTGCGAGTGTGTGTGTGTATTGTTTGTCATGGGAGGTTGCTGCAAGGGGGCAATTGCCTCCGGATCAAAAGGTCCCAGCCGTCCCTGGTTTCCATGAGCTGACCTCTTACTAAATATGAAAGGAAGGCCAGAGCCTTACATAGAGTCAAAATGCGGAGCCCCATTTGGCAATCTTGTAATAGCGATATGTCTGGCAAGCACTTTTTAGGGTCGACACGGCAAGCCGATATCCCTGAGAATGAGTCTCTAAGCCACTTGATTTAAAATACTGAAGCAATTTTTTTTTCTAACCTGATTTAGATTTTTCTGTGTTTTTTCTGTGTTGGATGCCTGCACAGAATAATTCATAGAGAAATAGAGAAAAACCGGCGCTATTACTAAATAAAAACGTACCCATGTGCACCAGTTCTAATATAAACAGAATTTGAAACAAGTTAACCCCTTCATGACAAAGGCCGTACATGTACGGGCTCAAAATGTCCCTTCACCCCTTAAGGAAAACCCATTGTCCTTAAGGGGTTAATGTAGCTCTGTTAGCAAAACTCAACTTAAATCAACACAGCATATAATAGCGCCTATGTGTATGATGACATTATGTATCCCTTCTTCTTGATTGGCTGCTTATCTGACAACTGTTGCAAAAAAAGGCAAATTATGACAAATCCTCAGTTGTGCCCAAAGAAAATCAAGTTTCTAATTTATTCTTTTTTACTTTACCGAATTCTATTAAATACCCCATTTAAAATGGGTTTAATAGTCCCAATATTAGGAAACCCCCAAAAACCACCCATTTCCAGTTGTGTCCACCTAAACGAAAGGAATTTTGTTCATGAGAAATGAAATCAAGAACAGACACTAGGCCAAAATATCGCTTCCAAACGAGACTAGCCCTGTGATTTAATCAGGAAGTGTTTTCACACGCTCAGCCGCAACGAAAGTAAACTAACGATAACCATATTGTTGGTGGGATAGTGGAGGTTGGCCGCTAGGGCCAAAACGCGTGGCTATCTAAGAACCAGACATCGTGCAGTGTGTTTAAACGGCCCGCACCGTATCTCCTTCGCGATAAGCCTGTTTGGATAACCTTGTAGCCGGCACGATGGTGAATTCCGAGCTTTGTTTCCCAATTTACTCTACGGTGACAAAGAAAAGAGTCGGATGGAAAAATATAAAGGAATATAACGGATACAGCTGTCTGTATAAACCTTGATAAAGGTTTCTGCACCCTCTGTAAGACAAAGTATCACAGGAGTCATTTTCAATATATATATAGTAAAATAGAGATAAAGATAAATAGAGATAAAGGCAGCGGTAGATAGAGATAAATGAAAATGTCCTAATTAATTAATTATTGTTAGCATCTTATCTGCTCCTTTTCCCATTTCTGTAAGCCCTCAAACCTTCGATCTTATCCTACGCTACGGATAACCTCATGCCTGTCCAGTGCATGTTTAAATGCTTGCTCTGTTACTTCTGCTGAGAGGCTGTTCCATTTATCCACCACTCTCGCATACCCGATCCCCTAGCTTTAAAATATCGCCTCTGGTTCCACAATTTCTTTGGCTTTTTATATGGCATAGAGAAAAATGGGTAGTTTAGTACATCAGTAGGATAGCACCTACAAGCTTTTTTCATATATACATATATATATAATATCTGCTGATGTGAGTACAGGGGTCGCGGCGAAGGGGTGACCCTTGTTCTTGCCTTCTCATACCTGTCTTAAAATTGTTTAGATAGGGCCCTTCGGCTCCGCTCCAGGTCAGAAAGGCCCTTTCTAAACTATTTTGAACCGTCAACGGGAGACAGGAACGAATCGAGGTCACGTGACCCCGCGATGAAACCAAGGTTGCCCGCACAGTGTGCCGGATAGCAGGGCAGAGGGATGCGTGTATATATGTGTGTATATGTGAGCATGGTTGTGTCATTGTGTGTGTGTGCATGGATGTGTAATTGTGTGTGAGCATGGGTGTGTAATTGTGTGTGTGTGTGTGAGTATGGATGTGAAATTGCGTGTGTGTGTCTGAGCATGGATGTGTAATTGTGTGTGTGATTATGGATGTGTAATTGTTTGTGTGTGTATGGATGTGTAATTGTGTGTGTGAGTATGGATGTGTAATTGTTTGTGTGTGTATGGATGTGTAATTTTGTGTGTATATATGTATAGGTGTTAGTGTGCGAGCATGTATGTGTATGTGGAGTGAGATGGAGTATGTGTTAGAATTAATGTGTATGTATGTGTTTGTGAGTATGTGTAAGTGTGTATAATTTGAGTGTGTTTACATATGTGTGCCATACGTGTGAGTGTTGGAAAGGGGGCGCCACGGGCAAAGAAGGCGCAGACAAGTTGTTTGGAAGTGTCATAAATAGTAACTTTATGATGTATTTCTATGTTTCAGGTGAGCTCTCATCTACCTCTTGTTCTCCTAACCTATAGGCCTCTTAGAAATTGGAATAATGCACTGATTGCTTCAAACGTGACACAATGTGACAAAGTGTGCCTCGTACTGTCAAAAATATGCATCTTTATTTGTGACAATACTCTGGATTCACTTCCGACGTCAGCTCGGACCAGGTACTGCTCCTTACTGTTTGAAGTCTGATCAGGAAAGGTGACACACAAGTGTAGCGAGTACTGGATCTCCTGCAGGTAAATTACTTTGGGAAAGTCAGGAACACCCATGCAAATTTCATGTAAGTTTTCCTGCCACATACAAGAAAAAAACCCCAGAGAGAGTGCGGTTTCCAGACAAAGGTGGGACTGCACGCCAATAAATGTATTACGCATTTTCTGCTAATAAAACATGTTATTTTACTATAATAGTCCACCTTGTAAACTGAATTATTTATATATATATATATAAATTGTGAATGCAAATCAAAGGTTACATTTCATTTCAATAATAGAGTGTTTTGCAAGTGTAGCAATTTCAACAAAGTACTTTAAAAAAAAGTTCAACTTTCTTATCAGTAAATGTGATTTGATTTCCACGATTAACATAGATAAAATAAACTATTTTTTTTTCTTCCGAGAATCCACAATCTCCTCTCGTAGTGTGTGTGTGGCGAGGTCTTGTTACAGTGGAGAGCAATTATTTACATGATGTCATATCTCGCGGAGTAAAGTATATATACTTTGGCCTAACAAAAAGCTGCGTGCAATGCAGAGACAACCCGCTGCTAGTACCAACAGTCTATATTACAGCAAATACTTCGCACACAGAGGAACCTAAAATACAAAACGAAGGGTTATGTCATTCAACAGCTGTTCCCCAAACAATGCAGTATGGAGGATGGATAACTGTCTAATTGGTTCCCTTCCATAAGTCTATACATCCCACATACTGCAGGGCAGCATTTTTATCTGGGCTGGTCAGCAATATGTAGAAATTATACGTGTCCTGGAAAACATGGCCGATGTGGTCACCCTAGTTGGAGGAGGGGGGGAGATGATATGACCGTATTTGCTCGATTATAAGACAAGGTTTTATCCAGAGCAAATGCTCTGAAAAATACCCCTCGTCTTATAATCGGGGTCATCTTATAATCAGACCTCAAATAGGTCTGCCTATGAGACTAAGATCCAGATCCCCTGCAGATTATAAATGCGGTAATTTAGAACTATAATAAACAGAGCTTTCCATCATCACCATCATCTCATGAGGTCCTAAATCTGTGCAATGCACACATATATAAAGTTTCTCCATTTGACCCAACTTAGTTGAGCTGCCCTCGGCAGCTTGACTACCCTCCCAATGCTATTCAAACAGTAGAGAACCCCCCAGCGTGAGCTCCATCGACCACCGTGACCTGGTCTTCGTCTGGCTACTCAGCCATTTTTATATATTAATGTTCGACACTCCACACGCACCTTTATTAAGCCTCTGGAATTTTTTTTTTGATTTTTTTTTTGTGGTGTTTTATTTGAAAATACATTTTAAAGGATGTGGGTGGCTCGTTGCACCTGTCTCATAAACTCGGAGGAGGTCAATATTGCCAAGACGTCTGTGGTTTCTCTCACTTTTCATGATGCTCTTTAAAAGTCGTTTCATTGAAAAAATAAATAATTTCCTAGAAAAAAGGATTATGATCTTTGTGTCTGGGTTTATTCTGCCGAGTATTTTTGTAAGTGGTACAATATAAAGAGTGCTAAACCAAGCCCTTAAATTCCTCCTAATCCCTAATGAAAATTCTTCTTTTTGTTTTGTTTTTTTAATACTTATGCCACCCTGTTCCTATTTTAGTGTATAAATTATAAATATTCATTACAATTTAGAAACATATTGCAACTAATAAATACATAACTATAGACTGTAAACGCTATGAAAATTACTCTCATATTTGCTACCTTTTTCTTCCGTAAAAAGTTCATTGTAATTTTTTAAAGGCTATAAAAAGATGTCTGACTATTTTAACAATCCTGTAGTGTTTAATAATAACATATTTTTAATTACGCATTATACCTCCTGAAAATACCTGCAGATTTCCCACTGGGCAGATTGGGTGTCGCGGGATTTACATGGGATGAGCTTCAGAGTATCTACACCCAAGCCCTTTTATACTGATTCCCATTTGACCCATCTTACTACACTTTCCCCCGATTTCCCAGCCCTTTTAGTGCCTATGCTCGCAATAAAAGAGTGGCCTTTGGCCCCTATATCTCCTGTCCAAAAATTCTCCCAACTGCCCCCTTCTCTCTTCTACCGCTATCACCTCTTCCGACTTCTGCATTCTGCTGTAGCGCTTCTCTGGAATTCCTTACCCCCTTCCTACAGACGTTTTCCTTCTTATTCTAATTTCAAACACTCAGTGAAAACCCACCCATTCCAAGAAGCCCACCCTCAGCCAGCATACCAAAGAAACCATCCATCTGCCACGTCCACCCGCAAGAGCAATACAGTTCTCCTTAGTCAAGAAGCCCTCTCCTACTGTCTCAACTACCCTCAACAAGAGCTTATGTTTAACATCTAGGAGGCGACCCTAACGAAACAAACAAAAATGAAGCAGAGAGCTCAAATTTTTTGTTTGCATTTTGTTGTTTTTTTCACTCTCATTAATAATTATTCACACCCTCTCACACTCTCTTTTGCTCTCTCACTCACTCGCACTCTCTTAATTTCTCCCTACCTTCCCTGCTGACCGCTTCTGTGTCCGTGTCTCCTTTCCCACAGCTCCACTTCTTCTCTTGCCTCGTCTTGTTCTTCTGCCTTCTTTCTTCTGTCTTCTTTCTTTGTCCGCTTCTCTCCGCTAGTCGATTTCTCTGAGCAGTTCCACAAAAGGGCACACACTCTTTCCCAATTGGTGGAACAGGGGAGAGGCTGTCTCTGTGGCTCCACCCTTTTGTGGAAGTGCTCCTAGAGGCCAGAACAAAGCACCTTTTATGCAGTCTTTTTGCCTACTAGTGACTAAAATGTAACATCTCAAAAGACATCATAATCATTAATGACAAAGGGTATTTTTTTCTTGCACATCACATTTTTTTCATTTTTATTTTTTTTCCTCTTTTTAAGATTGAAAATATGATTTTAGTGAATCACTCAGTCGTAGAAATATACACATTTGATAAATAATTTGAACCCCATAATATTAAATTAACTGAAATAAATATTTTCATAACTGGGAAAAAATAGGTAAAACACATATATTTGGAATTATATATATATATATATATAAAAATAACCAGTCTAGACTTTTTTAATAGACAGCAATCAGAGCAATGACTAATTGATAATTCCTCATTAACACATTTCAGGCATTTCTCAATCATTTATTTGAATATTGGTTTGAATAATACTGATATTTCTGTTTAACACATTTTTTTTTTACATAATTCCTTTATTTTTCTGGATTCTTACTCCATAAACCATAGGAAATAATACGAAGTAATGCAATGTAATCACTGTAGAAACTTATCTGAAAAAGTGCCAGGGAAATAAAAGAGAAAAGGAAAAATAAAGAGAAAAAAACAGATTGAGTAAGAAAACAAGCTGCTATCATCACAAAAAAAGACCATTCCCAGTGACCATAGAAGAGCGCAAGAAGATAGAAGCCAACTGGAGTTTGTTCACCGGCAAAATCACCTGACGCGTTTCGCCGACAGGCTTCTTCAGGGGTAAACAAAAACTAGACTATACAAGCACTAGCCCTTAAGAGAAAGCAGAGGAAAAAAGTGAAAAGAAAGAGCAAAAAATAGATTCTTAACGCCGTGGGTGGCCGTCCAAAGCCTAGCATTCTAGATGGTCCTGGACTGTGCACAGAGTCAATACGCTTTGAATGGTCTGGTAGACACCGATGATTCATAGTTCAGGAACCTGCCAAGGCTGATGAATGGTGATTCAGGATACAGTAAAGAACACGACTGGAATAGCAATGGTAGGAACAGTTCTTTTTGCGGAAAAGTAAGATGGGCCAGATAGTATCTGAAGTACATAGACTGAATGCATGCCTAGTGTTCATAATTAGAGGAAGTCAGACTAAAATGTAAACACGTCAGGTGTAACCATGGCACAGTTGGTGTGTGACACCACTTTATTAAGCTCAATTGAGAATGAGCACAGTTGGCACAGAAAGTCTTCTTAAGGAAAAAAAACCTATAACATAAAAATATACTCTACGTATAAACTGTATAATAAAATAGAACTGTCTAAAATAATAAAAAGTGATATAAAAGCCAAAAGTAATAAAGAAATAAATCACTAAATGTCAGGGTAATGAGTACCTGTGAAGACAACGTTGCATATAAAGAGGCATTTCTGAAATAATATTCAGGACAAGAGATAAGTGGATAACATTTCAATACCATAAGCACTCTCGAGATTAGACGCAAGTCCTGCTCCCGCAATGATAAACTATCAGATGGATTGTTTTTTTCTGTACAGGACAGTGCTTGGACTATCTGTCCATTGGCAGGATATCTTAAACCCTTCTTTAATTTAAATGACAATACAACCTTCTATGATAGGATGAGAGAGATCGTAGTGAGCCAATTGAAGCAGTGCTTGCATACAGCCTCAATCTCTGTGTTGTGGCAGGCAGGCTGCTGCTGGAAGCCCATGTGGAAAGACCATGTAGGATGACGAGAGAGGAACAAGGACCATTATGGACACAGAGAACGGGACAGAGGAGGAAGGAACACATGGGAGAGCTGAGGAGAAGAAGATGGATCTTGATGGGAAAGAGAGCTGGAGATAGAAAGAACCACGCAGGACAGAGGGCTGGAAAGTGAAGGAAGGACCTTGCAAGACAGACAGAGTTCAGGAGAGGAGAAAGGACCATGTGGGAGAGAGCTAGTGAGAGGAGGAATGACCATTCAGGTCAGATTGGCCTTTGATTGGCAATGTTCTGAACATTAAACTTTCAGGAGAACAATTAATGGGACCATTTCAATTTATGGGACCCTTTGTCGCTGGGTAATGAATTGTAACAACATTGAACCCTATAGCATCCCACCTGTACCAAATGGAGATTAAAGATGGCCCCAGTAATTTTTGTATGAGGTTCCATGTGTGCACCGTCCCTCTCCACTACAAATTATTCCCAAACATACCCCTGGCACATTCCTTCTTTTTACCACAGTTTTCTATGAAGTCGAGTTTTGCGTAACAAAGTCTGTGTTCAAAGTAAAGGTGGGGCCATCTAATTTATGGACATTTAGGTTTGACGAGTACAAGTCTCACACTGCACAATACCTTGATATCAAACCAGGCTCGTGTGAACTGAAGTGTTGCCTGAGTCTCGATGGCGGAGACCAACTCTTTACCCCAGTTTGATTAGGGTTTCTTGCTTACTAACATGGAGACTGAGCTGACCCACTATCCGGGAGCTTCATGTCCATTAGCACAGTATGAACAACTGTCTGTATCTATCTGTATCTGTGTATAGAACATAAATCTAATTCTTCTGGGGTATCCGATTCTCTAGACAGACAGAAATTCAGGCGCGATGTATAAAGTGGGCAAATACAGTTTATACAACATAGAAAACTTATCATAAAACATCATAAACACTATAAACAACTTAAAATCACCATATAATAAAACCTGTAGAGTCTGTTGAATTGATTTGCCTTATATTGTGTTTTTATCCAAACATTTATATATATTTATCCATATATATATATATATATATATATATATATATATATAGATAGATATATATAATTTATTCAAATCATAGCTGTCCCATATAATACATTTACACGTGTCTCCAGTTAAAAAGAATATTAAGTCGCCCTTAAAAGAGTCCTTGTAATGGGGGATCAGCCCGCAAACTAACTACAGGACGAAGCTACTAATAATGAATACTTTATGTAAAGCTCCGTGCATAAAATCAACATCGACAGTTCATGCCTTATACTCTGGTAACAATACGGCTGAACCAATAATGTAAATAACTTTAACCCTTCCAGCAACTGAAAGGTTAATGGCTATCGGGAGGGCTTTCTTTCTCGGTGCTAATAGCACTCAAATAACAAAAGTAATCGAAGCAGCGACTAATAATGTATCCAGGGTACTTCTCTTAAGTCTTCCATTGTGTGTTGGTAAATATACAGCTTCTGCAATATTCATGTTGCAGGGTTTCCAGCCATGTGGAGGTCATCTCCCAAGTGTAGTTTGGTATATTACATTTGATATGGATTTTTATATTTATATTACATTTTTTATATGGATTACAATAAAATGTATTTTGTATCCTTATCCCGGTAGTCATTAACCTTTCGGTTGCTGGAAGTGTTAATTACAATAATTAATACTTTAAAATAAGTATACATTTTATGAAAGGCAAAAAAGCACCATAATAGGATAAATAGCCATGCGAGAAACCTACAAGCCGTTCATGCGTGTTTTATTCTATGAAAAACATACCTTTTTTTTCCCCAATGGTCACAATATATGTGTATATCATAAATTTAAATTCATTGTCTTTAAGGCAAGGAGGTAACGAGATCACGAAGCAAATCCAGCAGTGAAGAAAGGGCAGGTTAAGGGTGTTCCCTGTCTTACAAAATGTATTTATGCTGAAATAATATTCTGTAACATTTCAGCTCTTGGAACCTGTGATTATCAAATCTAATTCCACGGAAAACATCGTATGCAAGCGCCAAAAAAATAAAACATGTTATTTGTAGAATGTCCACTTACTAAAAGTGATAGAAAAGCATTCGTGTAGTGAAAGGATTTGTTCCACCTTCGCTGTTAAGTATAAGCCTTCTGTAGCTAAATGCGGCATTATAAACACTTCCTAATAAAACTAATTGCCCGAATCCTTACCAGAAATAATGTTTTTTATCATGTAAACATTTTTAATTAGCCATTGGGCGCAAAGGCAGGCACGGATAAGTTGTTGCCACCGAACAAAAGGGGCTTTGAAAAAAAAGTCCGCTTTCGGACATAATCTTACAGCGTGTGGCAGCGTCAGAAGGATGCCTCCCTATCAGCCTCTGGCCCGCCGGGCATTTACCTGGACTGCTAGATGGCCAATCTGGGCCTGATGTTATTGTACTTCTGTCCTCAACTGACCACCTCCGGTGTGACCGTATCTAACATTTTACTGCATTAAAATTAAAAAAAATTTTTTTTGCTGAGCCATAGTATAGTGACTTATAAACGGGCCGAGTGGTCCTCATCTGCTGTCAATTTTGTGTTTCTATGTTTGTCTATCCATAGAAATTTAACTTGAGTCGTTTTGGCAAGCCAAGTTCTTCTCCGGGAAAGGACTTTCTGACACAGAACATGATTCAAGTCAATGGGGCTGCCCGACTTAACCAACTTGATTGTCTACAAAACAGGACCGACAAACCTTTGTGTTAAACATGAAGTTGTCAGTTCACAAGCACATGCTTTGCATTCAAGTTGAGTTAAGTGCTGTCAAGTTGGACATTATGAGGCTATTGCTGAGTCGCTGTTGAGTTCAACTTGATTGATGGACATGAAGATCAACCCAAGGACTGCTGAGTTGAACTTAACTGCTGCCCAATGGCAACTGGGACCAATCTGACACGAGACTCACAATATACAAAGCAGCCAAACGTGTTGAGGACGGACAAGTTGCTATTCAGGTTCAATACCATTCAGGTGTTTCAGATAAAGTCATTTGAGTTACCTGTGTAACGCAAGGTTTGTGATTTGACCTGTATATACGGTATAAAAGCACCAAGAGCTCACGCTATAATATCTCATTAATATTCATGCTGGTTATTGCCACAAACAGAAGCTCATTACCAGAGGCTGGGCTGGGAATAAAAAACAGTCCCTGAAATAAATGAATACCAGCCCCATATTTCATGGTGCCTTTATGGTGCGTACGACACATATAGTATGTAGGGTTACCAGCCCCAATATTTTTAAAGTATATCTGAAAGTCAGAAATAAGATACTTATAAAAAAGCATCGTGTAGAGAGTTGGGACACACTGAGAGAGCACAAGGATGAAATTAACCATTTTAAAGTTTATTTCAATAAATTACTGAAAAATAGTTCTTTAAACTCTGAAATCTATTTTACAGATAATAAACAGCACAAATAAACCTGAGGAAGTGACTGTGTGCATTTATGTATGTATGTATGTACGTTAAAGATGTTAGAGGGGGTACGTGTGTATGTATGTATGTAAGTATATATGAGAAAGGTGTTTGTATGTATGTTAAAGATGTTAGAGGGGGTACGTGTGTATGTATGTATGTATAGAGCTACTCCTGATCATCATCATACCCACCACACCATAACTTATTCCTATCCCCCACTATAATCATTATCCCCCAATCACACACACTTACACACTCATGCTAAAATACACACACATATACATACATATAACATCCATACATCCATACTTGCTTACCTCACTACACCCCTTACCTTCACAGAGGTTTCTTTTACCTACACTTGCCAGCTACAACCTTGCTTTTACCGTGGGGTCATGTAACATCTCGTCACACGGCCCCACCATGTTTCCCCCTCCTTTCTAACATCAGTTGTCTCCCTGTCCGCGGCCCAACCTGCTCATGGATGGACAGCCTGAAGACCGATCCCTGGGCAGAAGAAGTTTACCAGTATCCCTGTAGGTCAGTCCGGTCCTGCTCATTATGGTCCATGTGGCAAAGATAGTTTGAGTACTTTTAAGTTTGCTAATGATTTTTATATCTGTTTACCCCTGTATTGTTGAACTATTGCTTTTGCTGCTACTAACCTGTATCAACCAACAGTTAGCTTAGCTAAAAAAAGGTATATGAGCATGCGCAAGGAGTTTATTTCAGTTTTCAGTTGTGCATTAATGCTGTGTTTCATCAATTCTAGGTTGTTTTTCTTTGGTCTAGAATGTACGTGTAAAATGTATCCATTTAAGCCTCACTAATGTTATGTGCACCCCATTAAATCACTTGAATGAAGCCTAAGATCCCCTAAAATCCGAAGATATGGTGTCACAATAGCCCCCTTATATCAGGGGAGGGGTAAGAGGGAAACATCGGCGCTGGATTCATTTGACCCAACATTGATTCCTCTTTTGGATTCCAGTAGACATTCTGGCTAATTGGTAACATTCATCATAACATTCCGGTACACACTCTCTTTATGGATCTATCGGCACAAAGCAAACATTTTTATCTGATATGCTAATCTGTATTAAAGGGAATTCTTAAAACGAAACATTCTTTTTTGTTGTTTTCAATTCGGTTCCGTGCGCTCGAAAAATGAAACATATCTAATGCGCAATATCTTTTATTTTTAACTTCAGAACAGCTCCCCACACCTAGATGTGCCGATAAGAAGAGCGTAGCTTATTAAACTCTCCTATTATTAACTTCCAAAAGAGTCCGTCTCTCCAAAAGCAAAAAAAAAAAAATCGGACTTGAAAAACAGCCTAAAGATATGCGCTGATATTTTTCTTCTCGGGTGGGGTTTGATGGAGGTCACCTACCTTCATCCCTTTCCATAGAATTACGTCTTTAAAAATAAAACCGTTTTAAGAAAGAACGGCCCGTTTCGGTGGGTTATGGACCTTTGGGTTAATATTACAGCTTTTTCCGCTGTGAAACATCTGTTTTTGCAGGTGCAGCCGGTTTTGTTCTCAACTGATATAAGACAGACCGTGAAATCCAATATGTGCACCCCATTTTCAAAAGGTTTTATGTCTAGCTTAGCAGGTGGATACGGGCTTTTCATTGCGTTTAGTGATTACCCCTTTTATAGACTTTTCTTAAAGAAACCACCCCTTAACCCTCTAAGTACCAGTGATCTGGTCACCTTATTCCGTCTGGGAGGCCATGATAGTTTTAAAAGATTTCAGACCAATGTATAGATACTTAGCTTAAGACAAGCAATGCATCACGAGGCCAATTTTAATGTTAAATATATAAAACTTACAATATTTCCCTAATCCAGCCATTCAGGTCAGAAGGTTGCCTTTAGATTTGAAAGCAAAAGATGAACATATGGAAATAAAGCTACGTTTGTTAGATAAACAGATGTTGGGAGAATAAACATTGGCTGAAAGAGGATTTGTATCTTATATTTAACCCCTTAATGACAAAGCCCGTACATGTAAGGGCTCAAAATGCATCGTTTTCAATGGGTTTAGGGACCGCCCATTGTCCTTAAGGGGTTAATTCACCCGTTTACAGCCGATACGGTTCGCTGTGGGCAAGTCGGTATACGTTTCAGCCGAAAGAAAGGTATAATTACGACTTTACGCATATGTTCAGCACAAACGCCTCTGGGCAATTAAAAGGTCACGGTTTTGGGAAACAAAACACCATGCAAGGGCATTTAAAAAAAAAAAAAAAAACAGACAATATTTGTTAAAAGATCTTAACTTTCTAGAATTGATGGCCACAAAAAGGACCAGGTTTTTTAAATACCCCTGGATATGCAGAGACAGATTAATAAAAAGGGTTTAAATTACTTAAAGGCCATCCTATTGTTAACATTGAAGAACATAGGAATGTCTGGTGTGAGGGGAGGCTGGGGTAAGTAGGATGAGGTGAGTTATGCTGTCGGTAGGTGAATGGGTAATGCCTGGCAGCAGCATGGTGTGTAAGGGATAAGATTGGTATGACGGAGACCAGCTGACATTAAGGGAGACTGTCAATGGGATGGAATAAGATACAAAAGTAGCTGTTTTCATGGAAAACAACGAAATGTCTAGCGATGGTCTGTTTAGTGAAAGGTTACACTTTTGCTGAACTATTAACAGTCTTTCTCAAGAATTCCCTGCTATGAAAATAGAAATCCTCAGCTGTTGCTTTGGGCAAAACATAGTAAAACGTCCAATGTTTTATTACAAATCTTTGTATTCTTTAAGCGCAATCGCATTTTCAAAAATCAACCTGACTTGTAAAATCGGATGTTGTATCTGACAAACCAGTTTTTAATAGCAGGTGTAACTAATTACGCAGAATGTCGATATTATGTAATTTATTGGGTTTTCCTGGAAAATAATTCATCTCGCTAATGTTTTATTTTCTGCTTAAAGCCTATTAAATGAACAGCAATGAATCATATTAAGTTAACCTCATATTAAGGCAACTAAATATGATACATAATACATAACGTAATAACATATATAAAAAAACCGCAGTATAAGTAGAATACATTCAGTTTTTTTCATTGGTGAGCTGATATCGATGAACGGAAAGGGTGGGGGGACTAGATGATGAGGTACAAACTAATTCAGGGATCTTTTCGTACATCTTATGCCGCTATACTGGCAACCTTGGGCCCAATGGGGCCTAGAAAAAAGAAGTATCCCAAAACATGCGTGACCACATCTTGTTTTCCTGGGCACATATACACATATATAGTGGTCTATACTGGCCTAGGACCAGGGGGGTGGTATCTCCCCCTATTGGCCCACTACTGGCCCACTAGCACTATGGAAGACTATGCTGAGCCGGCATGGTCCTCTATTGTTGACCCCTGGGCCTGCACGACATTAAAAGGCAGAGCACCGTGATATGACATCATATCCTGAAGCAGCGTGGCGGGGCAGTTCGTGGCTTTGCCCTGGGTTAGGCCAAGGTCAGCACAAAGATATGCTACAGTGTGTAGATTTATACAGTACACCGCACATCCTGCAGGGGGCAGCACTTTACACGTGCCAGACAGTAACATGTGAAATGTATAGGGGTTCTGGAACGCATGTCCAATGAGGTCACCCTACCCAGGTCTGGTCCTGTCCAACACACAAAGGAAAGCTTGGTACAAGCTGGTTCTATAATCCTCCATGCCATGCGACCTGAAAATCATTATTAAAACAAAATAATAATACCTGGAAAAAGTCATTTAAAATATGTTAGTTGGCTGGAGATTTTTTTGGTTTTCATGATCTTTTAATAATTGATCCTGTTCTGAAATAATGTCCCTAAAAATGTAATATTTTACCTTAATATTATACACAGTATTTTCTTTCAACCATGCCGCATGTTGTATATTAAAATCTTCCGGAATTTGGCAAACCATTTTATATCTATTTTAATCGATAATGAACACCATAATCACACAATTAAATGAGTATTAAGTCACAAAATATCTAATGAACAGTACCTACTCACTCGTACATTCCTTAAGCTAGCTTTTATTAGTTCCATGCGCTAAATAAATATACAAAATTGTGTTTATTATAACTCAATATTATGCATTTACCACAAAAGCAGTCGTTTTTGTTCTCAGGGTCTGCATTATTATTCCTTCCCTAATCGTAAAATTACTTTTGGTACTTGCTGACTTTTTTAAGCACTCTTTGCAAGAGCAGACGGCATAAAAGGGGAACGGAAATGAATGAAAATGGTAATTCTGACACCTTTGGCTGCAGACTACAACTTCTATCAGGAAACAGTCCTTTTATTTTCAACAAAATATCTCCAAAACAATCCAAAAACAATTTGACTGATACAAAAAAAAAAAAAATAACACACAAGGTAGTTTAACCCCTTTGTGACCGATGACATGCCTGGTACATCATTGCTAAAGAAAAAGCCCAAAATCGCAGAGATTAAAAATATATATAAAAATAAAAAACAAAAAATTTAAAAAACTCAAAATAAATTAAAATTATATAGGAATATGAGGTATGTTTTTTTTTTTTATCAGGACTAGAAGTGGCTAATTTATAAACCTATAAAACTGTGAACTGTGCTTTTTTAATCCCATTTTTAAACTTTTTTTTCATAAAATACAATGTATTATATATATATATAAATATTTTATTATTATTTTTTCTTATTTTTTTTTTAAAGCCCTACTTGTCCCAACAAAAAATAAGAGTTGTGTGGGTTCATTAAATGAGAAAAAGGGAAATAACGGCTGAGGAAAGACGTAGCAGATCCTATACCGTAAAATAGTTCCTTAATGGGTTAAGCACATATTAATTATAAGTAACAATAATTTATAAGCATACAAAGTACTGACAAAATATATATATTGGCACGTGTAAATATACAAGATAACACATTCCAAGAATGGGCAAATAATACATTTTTTAATTAAATTAACAATGAATCAAAAAATAAGGTGGCCCTTTGGAGTATCCGTATTCTCCAAAATGTCATTAATATTAAATTAATTTCCGCCTCTTCGTAGATCTGAGTGCTCATTTTGAATAATTTCACCTTGTTAATTGATGCTTTTAGTTGAATCGGCATCATAAAGACAGCTTCAGAACATTACGGCAGCGTGTAGTCTGAGCATGGCCAACCGTATTAACCCCCAACCGGTCCGACGGGTTTGCTTCTTCTAAAACGTTTGTCTGATAACCAAATCCAGCTTCTTCTGCTTTCGCACGGTCTCCAACTGGTTTGATTCAGTCGTAAACACTTGGAAGGCGAATAGAATTATGCAGAATGTGTGAGAAAATGCGACGGCTAAAAATACACTAAAAAAACAAACACTTTGCCTGGTATACAAATATTACATTTATTACATGGGCGTATAAAGTGAGGATAACCCGCGGAACTTTACTATTCTACTATACTTTACTATGACTACTCCAGCTCTCTCCGCCAAGGTACTTTGGGGTTACTACACCAAAGGAATACAAGTCGTTATGCAGCAACGCATGCGTTTTTCCAAAGCAGATGATGTCCCAGCTTGTTCAGGGGCGTCCAACCTGCGGCCCTCCAGCTGCTGCAGGACTACATCTCCCATCCTCCTCAGCCAGCCCCTCAGCTGAAAGAGCATTATGGGAGATGTAGTCCTCCAGCACCTAGAGGGCCGCACGTTGGACGCCCCTGTTCTTGTTGATCTAAGAAGTCATTCGCATAAACAACCTTTTTTCATGATCTTTTAAACTAGAGGATGGAATATACACAGAAATGGTTGTTGATGTCTGTTATTCCATGCATTATAGCAATGGAACATTACGATAAAATTGTGTGGGTCTCTGTTGGACTTCTTCAGATGAAGACCACATAAATCCACAGAGGTTCTTAACATCTGCTTAAGCTTTGCCAGCAGCTCGGAGAATGCATCTGTGTTCAAGCAGTGGACTTAAATCTTCACCACACTTAGCCGCAGCCCAAAATCTGGTGACCTAGAACCTTTTGTTGGAGAAAATCCTCCCCGTGTAGACCTGTAGGTCATACTCAAGTGTTTGCTCAATGTGTGTCCCATCACTGCAAGCAGGTCAAAATATGTTGAGGCTGCTTACTGATGGCTACTTCTAGCAGGATAATACACTGTGCTGCGAAGCTCACATCATCTCAGACTGGCTGATTAACATCTTGATAGCTAAGAAAATAGTTTTATTTGCTAATGACCTCTGCGTCTACAAATAGTTGCAAGTATTGAGTATCGAGCGTCTTAGCCCCCTTTGGGTGAGTTTGTTCGTTGCATCAAATACCAGCCCCGTCCCTACTTTCCACAAAGTCTGATAGGGTCTAGTCTGAAATAACAAAATACATGGATGTAAAAAACTTCTTAGAACTTTTTTTTATATTTTATTGTGTTTAAATAATTTTAAAGGAAGTATAAAACGTCTGATCTGTTTTACCTTGGCTTAACCTGCTAATGTGGGATATTATAGTGCTATAAAAATCGATATATAATAATTATAATAATAGTTTTGATCATAAAGGTTTTGGTTCATGCTTTTTCTTGGTGGATCTGTACCTTTGTTATAATATTTTTTCTCCCTAAAACAGCCTCGGGATTGAGATGGAGAGCTGAATACTCAACATTCCTGACCTTGCCCTCGGAATCCTCACTCACAGCTTAGATTGGACATGAAGGCTTTTTTCTTACTTTGTTTATCTTGCGGTGAATGTTAAGGCTGTGGTCAGCTTGCAGAGAATAAACCTAATCTCCATGTAATAAACATTAAGTACCTTCCCGATCCTACCTTCAGTGTCTCCCTCTCCAAAAAACACTTCCCTCTCAGTCGGCGTCCCCCAAGGCTTCGTTCTAGGATCCCTTCTGTTCTCAATTTACACTTCCTCACTTGGCAAACTAATCGCAACCTTCGGCTTTCAATACCGCTTGTGAGCCGATGACACCCAGATCTACCTCTCCTTACACAGTTACATAGTTATATAGGCTGAAAAAAGACATGCGTCCATCAAGTTCAGCCTTTACTATATCTGTTAATTTGTTGCTGTTGATCCAAAAGAAGGCAAAACCCCCAGTTTGGCTCTCTCCAATTTTGCACTAACCAGGGAATTTCAGTCAGATTTCTCCTTGGATCAATAAGCCGTTTCCCCATAATTAAAGATTATTTCCCTGAATATTATGTTTTTCCAGGTATCCATCCAGTTTCAGTTTAAACGTCTGTACAGACTCAGATAAAACTACCTCTGCAGGCAGAGAATTCCACATCCTTACTGCCCTTACTGTAAAAAACCCTTTCCTCTGCTTTAGTCTAAATCTCCTTTCTTCCAGTCTGAACGCGTGACCCCGTGTCCTATGCATAGTCCTGTTTATGAACAGATTTCCACACAATGGTTTGTATCGGCCCCGAATATATTTATATATATCTCTCCCTCCATTCCTCGCCTCTCTCTCTAATAGGATGTCCTAAAACTCAGTCTATCCAGAACAGAACTTGCTATCTTTCCTCCCTGCCTCTGTCCTCTTGAATGCTCTCTCTACTTTTCCTCCTGCCTTGAGTCCTTCAAAAAATCTCGCCTAGGATGCCTATAAACGCGTTAATGCCCTTCCTCCAATTTTCTTTTAGCTCACCCTTTGTTTAATACACCCAAACACCTTCTAGATTGTAAGCTCCTTTGAGCAGGGCCCTCCATACCTCTTGTCTCTGTCGAATTGTTACGTTATCTACTACCGTAATGTCCTGTTTCACCGAGTATGATGACGCTGTGTGAAACAATAAATAAGAATAACTGGTCAAGTCTCACACATGGTGTTGTGTATTGTCCAGGAACAAAGATATTATAGAAAGAACACAAAGAATGGTGCATTCCAGGATAAAACAGTAAGAGAACTAAAATATCTTGAAACGCAAGACAAGTTAGATATCCTAGAAACCTCCATGTATGTGACATATCCAGTAACGAAGCAGCGTACAGCAAATGAAGGCAAGAGTTTGGCCCTACTAGAGCGTCAGAAGCCTGGAAAGTATGTTTTTGATTGAGTAGACAGTGGATAAGTAGAGCCTCCTTCCAGCTGAGTTAGTAGAGGGTAATACAGATGGGTGATGTAAGCATGGCCAGAATTGGCATAAAGCCACCTTAACATGAGACAAGACCAAGGACCAGAAGAATGTTAGAGTTTCTGCAACAGGTGAAAAAAATGGGATGAAGAGAAGGGCTTAGTGGTCCTTATCTTCCAAAAGGAGTCATACAGGTGTTTGGCACAACCAGGTGTGTAAACGTTTATTCCAATGTCCCCTCCTCCTCTAGCCATTGTTTTTAGCGCAGAATGAATCCCTCTGGGTAGTTAAAGGATTATTTGCCGGATGTGTATTCAGTGTCCTCTTCGCTGTATCATTCCGGGGCTCCGAAAGCTACTGGGGTGTCTTGTAAGTTACTTTGTGTATCCTGGTAAATGTGGATAACATTCGATGTCAAACAGAAGGTCAGATGCATTTCCCCAAATTTACTAAATAAATGACTCTAAATTCCTCCAAAATCTTGCTCCCCCCCCCCCACACACCTTTTGCTTTAGTCTGAAAATAGACCTCAGGGCTGTATTCACTAAACTGGGAGTTTTCAGGACAGGGGACGTTTCAGCTCCCTGGTATCGCTATTATGATGAGCGGACGGGTATGAGATTCTCCTGCAAGAAGCTCCCTTTATAAAGTAAAAATAAAGCATTTCTGGAAAAAAAAATAACTATTTGCTGTGGAGGGCCAGGTCGGCCCCTGCTGCCGGAGAAGCTCACTGGGGTATAGTACATAGTGAGATCAGGGAGTTGGAAGTATCCAACTCTCATTATTTAGTGAATATATCATTTCGTCGAAAACCTATATATATATATACCTGGGAACTTTCTAGACTCTTGAAATATTAACCCTTTAATAGCCCATCTTGAAGATTTTATGTAGTGGCTCACCAAATGTATTGCCGAAACAGCTCTAATACCGATCCTCATGGAAACCTTGACTGGTCATTGTTTAAAGATAATTAAACTTAATTGAGTCACCTGCGTTCAAGCAGGGATATCAACCATAACATTCTAGGAGCAAAAGCACCGATTGGGAGTCTTATATCTGATCACAGCGGTGTAGAATAGGAAGGAGTCAGCTTCACACTGCGTGACCCTGAGAATCTGCCCCTTCACCCTGAGATTGGGGCAAAAACCCTGAGGCTCAGTGGGCCAAACCCTGAGAGTTCCCAGGTATCCCAATACAGCCGCACCTGCCGGCCAGAGGTTGCAGGACAGCAGAACTGCACCGGCCGCTATCCAAACAGCCCAGCCTGCTCTCTCTATTTTAAAAGTAGATGGGAAACTTAAAAGCCCGAGTAGACAAACCAGATGTTATCTGTCGTAAAGGTTTCTTTTCGCTGTTCAACATTCAGCCTCATTCAGCATTCAACCTGTTCAGTTTTTGGGTGGGGGTTACCTGCGAGAAACTGTTTTAGCCAGATAAAAGACGCTGATTTACACATTTTTGTAGTGAAGATAGGAAAATGTTATCGTAAACGCGCTTTGATTGCATCATCTTGACTTTATTGATCATCCTGGTTTGTACTGATTTTTTTTTTTACATAAGTAACTTTCCTCTGATTAAAAGAGTTTAAAAATATATTATATATATGTATATATATATATATATATATATATATATATATATATATATATATTGTAATGCTGTTTTATTAAAGAAACACAATAATTGCATGGATTTCATGAGTTTCTTGTTTTTCTTGTTTTTCGATGTTGACAATAACATTAAGAATGCAAGTATGTGAGCTCTTGGCCCCAGACACTAATAAGGCTGGATATAGGTATGCCTGTGTTAGGGTGACCGCATCGGCCATGTTTTCCAGGACACATATAATTTATACATATTGCTGACCAGCCTCGGATAAAATGCTGCCTGGAGTATGTGGGATGTATAGACTTCTGGATGGGAAGCAATTACCGTATATTCCGGGGTATAAGACGACTGGGCGTATAAGACGACCCCCAACTTTTCCAGTTCAAATATAGAGTTTGGGCTATACTCGCCGTATAAGACTACCCCTCTACCCAGCGTACAACAACCAGCCAATCACGGCAAGCGATGTACCTTACCGGTGATTGGCTGGTTGTTATACAGACTTATACTGCCCGTATATATATATATATATCTATCTACACATACGCCTGTCCATACATACACAGTTATACACTGCCCTCGCCACACACCCCTGCCTTTACACACACACACATATATATGTATACACGTGTATGTATATACACACATATATATACACACCAGCTTACAAACACACAAATACACTAACCATCTCACACCAACATACATACACTACACTCACACCCCTTTCTCCCCATCTCTTACCTTATCTTCTGTCTTCTTTCTTCCATCCAGTTGTGGGAGCGCGAGGTCTGGCACTTCAGACCTTGGCTTCCCTGCTCCCTCATCACTACGCGCCGGCAATTGATGCCGAGCGCCGGGACATGACGTCATCCCTGCGCTCGGCATCCATAGCCGGCACGTAGTGAATAGAGAGCAGGGAAGCCGAGGTCTGAAGTGCCAGACCTCGAGCTCCCTAATGTTGGTTTAGTTAGAGGGAGGTCGTGATTTCCCCAACCAGCCCTGCTGATCAGGGCTAGTTGGGGAGATCACGATCTTGCACCTACCTCGTCGCGGCCCTGAAGACCGGCCCAGGGGAGGCGGCTTCTCCACTCGCCCCTCCCCTAGAGATTTGTGGCTTTCTTGGGACTCTCCGGCTGGGTAAGTATTCGGTACTCGGTTAGTACCCGGCGTATAAGACGACCCCCGACTTTTGAGAAGATTTTCTGGGGTTAAAAAGTCGTCTTATACGCCGGAATATACGGTAGTTATACATCCTCCATACTGCAGGGCAGCATTTATTTGGGCTGGTCGGCAATATGTAAAAATTATATGTGTCCTGAAAAACATGGCTGATGTGGTCATCCTAACCTGTGTACAGGACTGTATTTAAATAATTAAAATGAATAATATTATCCAGGACAACATTGCATTAAATATATGTCTCATTGTCTACTTCTGAAAGTGGAGTGCGGGGATATGACATCATACCCCGACAGCCGTAAAAGGTTTAGCGGTGCGGAGGGGGCGCTGTTCTGGGTTAGGCAGAGCCAAAGGTAAACAGGCCAGTGGCAAGAGATGCAATATGAGTACAAATATATAAATGAAAATTACTTTTTTTAAAGAAAAATATATGACTTTTTAAGGCCTTTTGTTTATATTTTAGTTTTTCAGGTAAATCATTTGTTTTAAGTATCCTGAGCAACAGAATGGAGGTAAGGTTTGGGAAAGTCATGGCTGTACAATCAGTGCTTTATCCATGAAAGAGAATATATGTTTTTATTTTTGTAAAAAGCCAATTATATATGTTTTAAGTCCAACAACACTTTTTGGTAAAGAAAGTATGGGACTGTTACTTAACTTTAATCTTATAGAGTGGATCATAAGGTCTGTGAGTGAAACAGAGAAGTTTACATCCATAGGACCATTATTTAAAAAAATACTATGGCGCCCTCTGCTGGAGAAAACATGCAATGACTTTTACTTCTTAGTAAATTAGAAAAAGAATTCCATAATTGCCAAAATTCAATAACAATTTAAGCAGGCACTTAATTAACAGAAAAAAAATGTGCTTTTTGTGCCGGTGTCATACTAATGATTTTGTTTATAATCAGGCAAATTGCACATCTAGCAAAACCCAGCCTTTTTTTTCCTGTTTATTCTGAAACAGGCAGTGGGCATGTAAATATACGCAGTGACATAACGCGGGTAGCACATGTCATGTGTGTCATGATATCCCACATGTAAAGTGCCTTGTTAACCCTTCCACTTCCCAGAATACAGGCATTTTGTATGGCAGCAAAACATAAGGAAAGTCCAGATATATCTAGACACAGTGATTTAACTCTACTCAGTGACAGATAGATAGATAAATAGATAGATAGATAATGGATGGATAGATGGATAGATAGATAGATAGATAGATAGATAGATAGATAGATAGATAGATAGATAGATAGATAGATAGATAGATGATATGCATAGGGTTGGCATTTTCCCCTAGTCCCTATGCCTACATCAAGCCACTTTATGTCACATTGCTTACACTTATTGCGAGTCTGCCCTCTCACCACTAGGTGGCGTTTCATCCCAAGGATCAATTTGGTAGTGTAGTTTCCAATAATACGGTACATTACATTTATTGATATAGCGCCAACAGATTCTGTAGCGCCGTTACAATCATTGGAATAATTTAATGGTATGAAAGAATGTACGCATATCTTGAGGTTTATTGCTGATTACTTCCATTTGTTTTTGTACTTAGTTGGTATTCGCCTTTAAATGGCGGATGGTGAAGTCAAGCACAGCCTGGAGACGTTGTTATTGGTCATGGCTGGTGACAAGTGAATAAATAACTGATCCGCGCTAGTGATATAAGACTGATGGATTTAAGCTGGAAAATGATAATGTGAGCTACATCCGATGTAGTGTTTAGAATAATCATATGCCTGTTATTGATCTATACATTAAGTGCACACTTTCCAAGCTGTGCTCTGGTAGTCTGGTGCACATATGCCTAATTATTATAAAATGCTTTAGATACTGCAAATTACACTCAGGGTCACATCCACAGGTGTGAGGGCCAACAAGACAAGAAATGTAAAAGGCTATAGTATGCATGTCACAAAAAGAAACATTGTGACCCAATTTCAGGCTTCCTGACGCGCGATTCATTACGGCAGAGGTGTTCGGGTCAACTACATGTCCCCTCCACCTGGTGAGAATGTGGCACCTTGCCAAACGCTGCATGGTCAGCTATAGGACTTCAGAAAGACACCCATCCTAAAGCAGAAAGACTGATACACAGTACACTTATCACACTTTCATATACTCATGCTGACACATACACAAACTACTACACACAGTCACACTCTGCCGCCGCTCGCGCAGGTCTCCTTCTCTGTTGGCTCTTCTATGGGACTTCCTAATGGCGCCCTATGAATCCATTCTGGTCAAACATCCCTAAAGCCCCCCTTGGTTAACAGCCCTCAAACGCTGTCGGATAGGGCCACTGTATTCAATCTAAGGAGTCAGAAAACCATAACACATAAAAGTCCATAACACAGGTGTTATATCTCCCATTAATTACCCCCGGTCCTTTCGGCTTTCAGGAGACTTCCCAAAGAACCCAACAGACTCCCAAGTGTCGAGGAGCCTTACTCAATTCAGCTGTGGCGTCCATCACACATTAGAGGCTGGGTTCATCCTGGAGATAAAATATGGTACGTGTGCTAATTATCTAATTTAGATAATTTAAATTCTGTTTTGTATATTTTATTTTCATGGCTTTGCTGTAAATCTAATTTTTTTTTTTTAAAAAAAAAAAAGCTTTTTTGATGAATTTATATATTAACATAATACCAATAATTCCATTCCATTTTGCAAACGGTCACCGGCTCACTAGCTCTTTAAGAGATTAAATGTTCTCTCTGAGGAATACATTTAAAATACGCAAACAACAGGAACGAAAAAATATTTCTTAAAGGCTACAAATATCTCGGAGGTAACCTTTCTGAAAAGTTTGTTTAAATATCTCAGTGTCCTACAGCCCTAAATGGCCCAATAATGTATATAAACATAACATTTTTCTTCTAAATACCTAATTGCTAGCATAAATAGCATACATTTTTTTTGTTTAAAACCTACCTCCTAGTGATTTTTTTCCTACCATATCCCAAATATTGGAAGGTATGCTTATAGAAAAGGCAGGGACGATGTTTGAAACTGTCCTTCATATGAACTGGCTGATTGCCCTAACGGTTATGCATTCTCATTGTGCGCATGCACGCTCCCAGCACAATATGCTGAATAGGGCTTTTCCGACATAACTATTATTTTACTATTTGTATGTTTAGAGCCCCAAATTCAACATTAAAAAGACACCAAGGCAGTACCCTAAAGAATTAATGCATATTAATTAAAGTACATTAATTAAACCCGAAAAAGAAAAAAGGAGAAGCTGCAACTCCAGCGCTGCAGAAGAATACCGTGCAATGTTTGGCCCTCTGATTGGCTACTTGAACCATAGCTCTCCCACTGACCGTGGTTGAGCCATGTAAATAAAAACAACTTTTTATTAACTCTCCGATAGCCGTTCATCAGTTTGAGTATATCCTGTATTTTTTAATGCTTTATTAAATTTGTATAAGGCAATAAAAGTAACAGCGAATCTGGATTTTGTTGAATGACAGCAGCAAAGAGCTCTGGAATACCGAAAACAATCACTTAAAAAGCAATGCTTCCTTTTCTGTATCATTAAGTCCATCCTAATCGAATTACCATTGTGATGGATTAGTTATAATGTATACGTAAGGTAGAGTTTTTTTGTTTTTTTTCACTGTAACTTGTATTGATTTTCTTTATGAAGCTGATTTCGTTTCTACGTAGAATGAACACAGTTATAAAACATATTCCGTAGGGATACCGCCATTACCGTGTCATAACAACATTAATTATATAGCTTTTCTTTCTTACAGTGACTGGCGGGTTGTCAAAATTATCAGGATAATAGAAGTCTGAGTTAACATAGAATAATTTTTTATTTTATTTTAAACATGATCTTTTAAATTAGCGATTTGCCAAGTCGTAAGCTTTTTGTTTCTGTAAATCCAAAGAGTTATGTGATGCACTACTTGTTATGTCCTGTTTACCCGTTATATAGAACTTCAGAATATAACACTATATAAACTGATAAATAATAGTAATAATAATAACAATAATAGTAGTAATAATATTAATAATAAATAATAATAATAATATAAATAATAATAATAATGTTTCTTTAATTACTTATTCACTGAGGGTGTTTTGTGCATTTTTTTTTGTTCAGCATTTTAAAACTATCTTTATTTAACCCACGATTCTCCTTTATAATTTTCCATGCGCCGACACAAATTATATATTTTTTTTTCCCAAGGTCAGCGCATTCTTTTGATATCATTTTTAGATGAATAGTCCAACATTTAGTATGAATAATACATTAAAATAATAAAAAGAATGAAAAACACAATATTTTACTACGAACATGATCCTCAAACTAGTTCTGTTATCCAAAATATTTTAATGTAAGTGTCTTGAATTAGAAAAAAAACAATATGCATGGGTTATTTTCTTTTTAATGTCACCAATCCCTGGCGAGGTATAGGTATATAATATTATTATATTGTGCCCATACCGTCTATGTATGAGACCGTTTTGGCCAGGAGTTATGTGCCACTTGCCAACAGTCCTGTCCGGTGTTCCACATTGGCACATCATTGGCTGCACATGCGCAGCGCCTGTTATACAGTGAAATTCATCAGGGAATTTGAAACACGTTCTGTTAGTTTTTTACATTAATTATGTTTATTGGTGGGAAAAATAGTTGGGTGCAAGAAAAAAGGGGCCCGTTTCTTAATCCGGCCTTGAAAATATTGGTTACTGTAATCTGTTGGTTACAGAGTGCTTTATTTCGTGGACTCAACTGTAAAGTTTAAGGTTTGGGAAAAGGGACAGATCCGTTTCAAGGGGGAGAAAAGAAAGACTCTCCCAGAGAATAAGCAGACTCTCAGGATATATATATATTTATTTATTTATTTATATTGCATTCCCTGGCAGAAATAGTGATTTTTTTTTTGCAATCTGGCCAGTAATGAAGATATTTTATTATGCAAAGTACAACTCAATAAACACAGAGAGAGAAATAAATTATACTACTGCGCCAGTAGTCACAAAGAAAAGAACCTTATTACATCTTGGTTAATTATTGGTTAATAACAAAGTGTTATTGAACTTGACTTACAAACAAATCACGCAGAGCTGAAGAACACGCATGAGTCACGCAAAAGATTAATACCGCAGGCATGTGTCAGAGATGTATTATCTGTAGAAAATGTGATCTTTTACGGTTATATATTCGTTATTTTTCACCGGTAAACAGGTTCATATATAGAATGAACAAATGGAAGGGAAAACGTATTTTTTGCGGCAGTATCCTTTAATAATACGTCGTCCTAAGAGCGGAATCGCTTATAAAAGTTCCCGTATTATCAGGTGTCTGTCCCTTTAATAGCGGAGGCTCATGAAAAACTCCATGCACTCCAAAGATGAATTGTTGTTCGCTAATCAAAAGGGAGCTCATTGGGTTTCAATATAGAGGGTTTTTAATGCTAAACTGTAAAGATTCTAGAATTTTTGGGTTTGCAGGCGTATTTGATATATCGTATGGAATGTTTGTGCTGGTTGCAGTAAATCCCACCTTTTGTGTTTCCTCTTTTCACCTGTGGTGTTGCCTGGATAAACATCCTTTGGGTCTACAGTCCTTACTGTGGGTTTTGAATTGATACAGAATGGTGTCCTGTAAATACACGACGGAACTGGAAATCCTGTCCTCTTTCCAAAGAATGAAAACCACTCCGATTATTGCCAAGAAGTGGGACCAGCAAGGAACTGGGGATGAAAATTGGCCGTGGCCAGTGGCTTATATCGCGTGTATGAAGACAGCAGCCGCTTGGACTCTTTCAGAACTCGGTTGTATGCGTCCAGATATCATAGCAAAAGATAATGGCATGTCAAGGGCACCGACCAACTGGGCATTTGCCTGAGTTAGACCACAAGAAAAGAAGACGTGCCCAATTAGGTCCCCTACAAATGGTTAAATGTATTCTGTGGTGTATTTTAACACACATACAAAATAGCAACGTGCAAGGTCCTGGACTTCTTACCTAACAATAAGTCCTAGGTGGTCCTGACATCATCGTTTCCTAACGGGTAGGACTAACCTGACGAGCAGGGAAGAGTGACCAGATCGGCCAAATAGTTCTCAGCTGTCTTCAAATTCAATGCTTCTAAGTTGGACTTTCCTTCTCATGGGGCCAGGCTAGAGTTTGTGGACCCCCTCTAGAACGCAATGAGCATTTAGATGCCAAATGTTTTGGTTGCTGGGGGAACGGGCAACGTCAAAGCGGTATAATAAATATATTTTGTTTCTGCCGTTCTTTCCCTCGTTACAACTTAACGTAACCTACCTTGCCTACTGCCCCTTGGGGATGCCATCAAACCCTCAGCCTTTGAGACGAATACAGAGAGTTCCCCCGGTACATTTCAGGCACCACAGATAAGCGCCTGTCCTCGGAATACAGACTTCAATAAAAGAAAGATTCTGTTTGCACGTCTCAGCAGAATTCTGAGATGTTGCCGTCACTGCGTTAACACACTTTTATGGCTCAGAAGAGGCCTACCCTATATCACATATTACTGAATAATGCATTCAGATGTCATTGCCTATTCTCTCGCCAAGCTGTACCAGACATTTGTGCTCTCATACAGTTTGTCACAACACATAGAATGCGTCACGCCTGCTCCGGTACTTAAAGAAAAACAATGTTAATGGACAGCGGGCATAAAACCCTCATGTTCCAACTCATTCTTGCTTAACCTTTATAAATAATGTATTTCTTTTGTTCATGTTTGTGTTCTCCACTCATGTTTTGTTAATTTACAGTAGGAAATGTTTCTGTTTAATAGCTACTGTAACCCGTTGTCTACCAAAAAGCCACGCGTTCATGGTTTGGCAGTTATATTATTTTTTTAATAATATATTGATCTAATATTTTGCTGGTTTTTAATTCCTAATAATTTGCATGTGTTTTGTGTATGGAAATAGAAAATGATCATTCTTACCATATTCTCATATTTTTAATTAAGACCATTAATTGAAATAAGCAATAACTTATCTTATCCTGAATAATTACATTAGCCTCTTTTATGACATCATTACAATCAACCGGCTTGGGTTCATAAATGTACCTTATTTGTATTTTCCAAGCTTCATAAGCACGTAGAAAGGGAAAAATACAGCTTTACTGACTCAAAAAAAAAAAGTACCCAAGTTTTAATAGGCTCATTATCTCTCTGTAGCAGCGCAATGTTCTGAATATCTTACTGAGCTTGATAAGTGCAGCTAATGTGTTTTGGCAATGCTACGCTATATATATTTTCTCCTGGTTCATTTTAAAGCCACAAAAAAACTAAAAACCAACACTTTTCACAAAGTTTTTCAAGGAGGTGTTTAATGAGATCATTTAGAGATTTATCCCAACCATATATGAACTAATTAGCTCAAACTAGAGAAAAACATTTAAAGTTTCTGCGCCTCTCTTTCTCCGCGGATCAATCTGTGAGGATCCTCATTGGCGCACTTCCTCAAAAGGGTGGAGCCACGGGGCCACGCCTTATTGCAGAAGCGCTCCGGGAGGCCGGATTAACTGAGCGGATAGCAGGAGACGCTGAGCAAGAAAGAAGAACGGATACAGAAGACAGAAGAAGCGAAGAACAAGGAGAAGTAACATAAGAAGGCTTTCAGAATTTCATCCAAACTGAAAGGGCATTAAACAAAAGTTGTTGTCCGAAAGCGAATGAACCAGAAACAAAGCAAAACATTTGCCCGGATCATTTTCATTCTATGTGAAAAAGTCTATTGGTATGAACTGATTTTTTTCCTTTTTTGTAAGCTTATAAATCAGGAATACTTAAATCTATCCCGGTTCCTTTCTGGCAACCCCTCTTGGTCCTGTGTTGCATTAGACTTGGTAAAGAGCTAAAATTACAGTATTTGGGGCACCATAATTTGCGTGGAAGTGGATTAAAACATTTTAAGTCATTTTAATCATAGCAGGGGGGGTAGAAGAAGTGAAGGCTAATACATTGAGATAATTTAAACATGCATGGGACAGTAAATTAACTCTTTTGAATCTAAGACAAGACCGACGAGTGATGAAATCTAAGTCTTTAAGTCAGGAAAAATGGGTAGACCAGATGGGCTCTTATCTGCTGTCAAACTCTGTGTTTCTATGAGCAACAAACAGAAACTTACTGTTCTCAAAAGTTCCTCCATTATTCCAAATCCAGCACTTTACATACATTTTCTCTAATTTGATACTGGTAAACAATGTATATAATCATCTATAATACCGTAACTTGAAGCCTTTTCCATCTCCCTGAGCCCTAGCTTGATAGGCAAGGTCTTGATATCCACGTGTTCACAAGCACAATATAAATAGCTATCTCACAGCTTGTTATAGATTTAATATTGCATCCCCTCCATTAATTCTTTCAGTGTCGCAGCGTTCTGTTACACAAACCCTTGGGCTAACGTCTTTCGGTGTACTTTGCATAATGATATTCTGCCGTTTATATTTGTTACTGAATCAAAATGGGTTGAAATACACTACAGATGGCGTTCAAAAAATATACCAAGTGTCAGAATATGTGCTGTGCGCTTACCCATTTGCAACATGGATCTAATTAACAGAACAGGACGGGAAACAAATTACAAGATGAAATTGTTCTTTTTTTTTCTTTATCTGTCTGTTCGTTACATTTATCGATATGGTGGCTGAGTGAAGGTGATATTACTATGTAAGCTTTTTAAGTAGATCCTCAGGTTGGTGAATGCGGCCCCCATGCGGGTGGTCGTAGAACAAGCCAAGGTCAGGAGCCAGAACGGGTAGTCACACGAGCCAAGGTCAGGAGTCCAGAAATCCACGTAGTCCAATAGCAGGCAGGAGTCAGCACCAGAATGGGAGTCAGGCAGGCCGGGTCATACACAAGAATCAAACACTGGAAGCACGCAGTCACAGGTCCGGAACCACGAAAGGACAACCAGCAACTGAACTAGCTGGTTAATATAGTCACAGCCTGCAGGAAGAGGAGGGGTTAACTTGGACACAAAAGTTGTAAGAGGAAGGTGGTGCGGCCTAACAAACAGAGAGCCATGAGGAGGAAAGCCAGTACAGGTAGGCCGAAACCCTGACACTAGGATGTATGTAAGCACTACTTTGATTGGCTCAATGTGAGCTCCATCGGCCTATCACAGCAGTCTGACTCTCAAAGGACATACAGAGAGAGGTTGTGTGTACGCACTGCTTTGATTGGCTCACTGTGAGCTTCATCAGCCTATCACAGCAGCCTGGCTCTCCCAGCACACAGTGAGAGAGATAGAGAGAGATGGATTGTATGTAAGCACTGCTTTGATTGGCTCTCTGGGAGCCCTGTTAGCCTATCACAGCAGCTTGCCTCTCACAGAGGATACAGATAGATTTTTTTTTTTACAATAGTTTTTCCTTTTCATTAAAAAAAAAATTACACTTTTGACTTTGAATTATCGGCAAATAACCTATATTACTAAGAGAATGTTTAACTATATAGTCAAATGAATGAAAAATAAATCTTTCTACCCATCCTGGGGCTTCTTCTGAAGCCAGGCGTATTTTTTTTTAAATCACCATAATCTCCTTCCACTTGACTTTAAAAAGACACATGAATTTCCATTGTTATTTAAGCCTGCCTTGCATTTTACTAATAAATTGGATGTATGGGACACCAAATCGGCTCCGGCTTCTACATATTGCAATAAAAAAGTAGTTTTTAGGGGAATAAAACGTTATTTGAATTGGCTTTTCATGAATAGTATTTTACAGATGGTACGGCCATCACTTGAAGTTAGTAGAATTCAATCAGGGCATTAAATACGTGGCGTTCAAACCTGAAAACCTGAATGGGATACTTTTCTCATATGAAAACATAGAAGAGATAGATTGAGCGAGTGACACATACCAAAGAAAATTTACATTTTTTGTAGCTGCGGGATGATAATTTCCTATTTTACACAGTAAAAAAATAGACGCTTTTTCGGATTCAGGGTATTTTTGTCCTTCTTCATAAAGAAATATGGAAATATGTAAGGAATGAATTTGAGGGACCAATCTTTATATTTGTATACATAACTTTATATACATCTTTATATGTTCATAACTCATAACCGTTTAGGCGAATGAATGAAAAGGAAATATCTCTACCTATCCTGCAGCATTCTCTGAAGCCGTCTGTATTTTTATAAATCATCATAATTTCCTTCCACTCGACTTTAAAAAGAGACATGAATTTCCATTGTTATTGTAGTCTGTCTTGGATTTTACTAATAAAACTGGAGCTACGGCGCACCAAATCGGCTCCCGCTTCTAGGTATTGCAATATAAAAGTTCATCTGAGGTCAATGAAAAGTTTTCCACAAACGGTACTTTACAGACATCATTTAAAGTTAGATTTTTTTTGAGTCAGGACATTATGTGGATTTTAAATCTTGATAGTTTTGTTGCAAACGGGTCTTTCTCATGTTTTTTTTTCCGGTGAGGGTTTTTTTTTTATTTTTTTTTTCTAGATAAAGAAATATGGAAACTTTTTAACGGTAACTATGGGGGGTCACAGACCCAAGAACATAAAAAAAGAAAAAACTGCAGTCGCACGGATCTATAAAAGGTTTTGAGAGAAAAAAATTCTAGAATTTGACCAAACAAGTTAATCTATGAACTGCACATTATGAAATATAGCTCGTAATCTCTTTTATTCATGTTAAGCTACAATTACGATTGCAGGCTTTGTCGCTATTATGTGCTTGCGTTACCTTTATAAATCTCTAAGTCTGCGCTACGGAATCTGCTGGCGCTATATAAATAAATGTAATGTTATGTGAACCAAATGCAGTCTGTTCAAGAAAATTCTACTTACGTTTACGTTCTACATACTGTACGTTATGAATCACGACAGAATCCCTCTCAAAACCTTCCGAGGGTAATCTGATTAAACGTAGATAGATAGTTTGTTTCTAGGAGGCTGTTCTCTGTCTCTCGTCTTCTCACATCAGTAATTGTTAATGATATAGTCATAAGACGTATCATTATACAGTCTTTGCGTCGTAATTATTTTTGTCAGTGTTTGTGACTCAACAAAGATGATTCATGCGCGGCGCGTACCCATTTTCAACCGATTCGTTTGTTTTCTATCAATCGTATCTAGAGATTTGTTGGCGCCTGAGACAAGATCCGAGGTTGTACCCCCAGGCTCGCGTCATATCTGCCTCCATTGCCGTCGGACATCTCTAGTGCGCTGCCCAACATGCTGCGCTTGGGGCATCGGCCCCTCATGCTCCATGAAAGTTGGGGCCCTGATTGCGAAAAAATATACGTCTTATTTACTATATAATGATATCTTTTGGGGTTTGAAATTCCTTATTTCCCTGCATTACATTGGCAACATTGGTTTCTGTGGCAACAGATCATTATGTAAATCAACATGTTATGGATCTTATGTAATCCCCTCCCGATTTTATGTAATCCCCCCTGACTTCCAGCCGTCTATGTCTCCAAGAATGATGAACGTTGCAAGTTGCATGTATGGTCTTATATACCGGCACCTGTAATATTTCAATATTTCTTGAGGGCTCTAAATATTTAATGATGGTATTTTTGTGATAATATGACATATGACGACATGTTTCTCTCTTAGCGTTATGTCTTTTTGTGATTATAAACATTTTTCTAAATTACTATATTTTGCTTGATTGTAAGATGACCGCCCCCTAACTTTGGATTTTGATGAAAGAAAATAATTAAAAGCCCTGAATATAAGATGACCCTATTGGAAAAAAATTAAAACCTCTGTTTTTGCTTTTATTGCTCTCACATTCTAATTTACGCTCTCAAGCTCTCTGTCATTGTCTCTCTACTTTCTCTGACCGCTTTCATGTCTACTTTTCTGCAGCTCTGCTTCTTCTCTTGCCTCTTCTTGTCCTTTCTTGTCTTCTTTCTTCGTCTGCTTCTCCTCGGTATGCAAGAGGCCAGAATATTGCAGACTCACCCATTACTCCAGAAGACACAGATGTTTCTCCGCCATTTTGCGGAAGTGCTCCAGGAAGCGGGCAAAGAAAGAAAACAGAAGAACAAGCAGAGGCAAGAGAAAAAGCAGAGCTGCGGGAAAGGAGACGGTCACGGAAGAGTTTGCAGGAGAAGGGAGACATTGAGAGACAGTGCGAGAGAGTATGAATGAGAGTGTGAGAGCATGAAAGAGCAAGAGAGATCATGAAAGAGCACGAGAGAGTGAGAGAGCTTGAGTGAGGATGAGTGACAAGCCTGTGCGGCGGTGCCTCAGATCTGAAGTCTGATTAAAAGGCAACCTCGATCACCAGGCAAGGTCTTTTTTTAGATGATTTTTCCTGGAAAAAAAAAATCTTATAATAGAGCAAATACGGTATAATTACATCTGTACTTCAAACTGAACTCTGGTATTTTATGTGCATACGTCGTCGACACATTTTATATAGATCTCTATATTTTCAGTGTTTCAATTACCATGTTAATTTTACTTATGATATATGTGTCATTACATTATTACTATGTGACTCTGATGTTACCCATCTCAATAATGAGTATGCCGAGAGTACCCATGACTAACATGTTTTATGATTTTAAGACGTCTATATAACATGCTCGAGTCCTTTAAATCTTATAAACTTCTGGATTATCAATCCAACATTGGCCGTCTAAAACAGTAATACTCTCCATGAGATTCATTATTGTGTGAAGAACGACACAGATGAGTGTAGAAAAATAATTGTGTTATGTGAACAAGCGATCAATTCACAGTACAACTAAAGGGGGAGATTTAAAAATTCATACCTCCTAAAAATCACTATGCATTATCACATGCAAAGATGTAGGGTCAATGAGAGGGAAGAGGCAAATGGGCCAGGGGTGGAGTAGGACTGGTCCAACTTCTCTAGTCTGCCCATAAGAGAGTGGTCCCTCAGCAGGTGACAATCTTGGAGTGAGACCTGCTATCTCCTCAACGCCAGGAGGTCCCTGGCAAACCATAAAGCAGGGGTGTCCAAGTTTTTTCTGCAGTGGGCCACTTCATCAGAATTGTATACGTGCGCGGGCCACACTCATTTCGCACTGTGATAAAATATGGCCTTTAATAAAATATGCAGATTAAAATAAAGTAAACAACACAAAACCTTTACTGTTCCTCTCACTGATTTCTGGGCCTAGAAAGTGTTGTGACTACAAATTCAGGATAATTAAAAATGAAATAGTTCTATTTATTCTAGGGATGCACCAAAATGAAACTTCTGGACCAAAACATTCACTTAGCCAAAACCGAAAATGACCCCCCACCTTTAAAAATAATAATAAAAACTCACATATTTAATAAAAGTAGGTAACACACCACAATTGGACGGAAAAAAAAATAGCAAATGACTTGGCATGATAGGAGTGTGAGTGTTAACAGCAATCACAGTCCCATCATGCCTAGTTTCCAGCACTTACATATCCAACCAGTAAATGCTAGAACCTAGGCATGATGGGACTGTGATTGCTGTTAGCAATCACACTCCTATCATGCTAAGTCAGCCAGTACATGCTGGTACAGGGTGGCTGTAAGTGCAGACCCCATACTGCTGGCAGCATCAATACACAAGGGGGGCAGCTAGCCAGGTTTCAGCATGTACTGGCTGACTTGGCATGATAGGAGTGTGATTGCTAGGTTCCAGCACTTACACATCCATGCTATCAGGCACACACTCATTCATTCATATACTCATTCATTCACAGATTCATTCCCTCAATCACGCATACTCATTCAAACCCCCTCCCCACCCCCTTACCTGCACTGCAGCACCTCGATGCCGCTCACAGACTTCAGCAGAGGGCGCGGCCTCCCTCTGCGTTCTCTGGTACTGCACAGAGGAAGCAGGACTGGAGCAGAGTCATGTGATGTCACGTGAACTCTGCTGGGTTCCGCTTCCTCTTTGTAGTACAAAAGACCCTCCCACTGGTAAGTAGCAGGGTTCTTGTTGTAGCAGGGCATGTTGGACGCCCCTGCCATAAAGCGTCCTTTTAATTGAAGCAGCAGCGAAGAGTTAGTTTGTTGCTGCAAACATCTTCAAGACTTAGTACATAAGTTGAGTATGATGTTGTGAAGTGAGTGAAGTAAGACACTGCAGCAATCATTTTCACTTCAATGCATACGATAGCTGAGTGTTCTCTTTAAATTAACATTCTCCCGCATTCCGGACAATCCTCCATATGCATTCACCACATTCCTAAATATACATTTAATATCAAGCAACATCACTAGATGTATGACAGTCTTAATACCATTTTTTTTAATGACAGTCTTACCAGTGCTGTCAAATCCAGATGTTTGCAGGGAGACCAAGTGTGAGTTAATAAAAGATGTGAATAATTTATATATCTCCAAATAGAGATTTCTACATTGAAGGACTGTTATACGGTGGAATAACAGCTCCGTATATACCCTACGGAATGCTGCTTATGATAGAGCATCTACATTATCGAATTATATTATTTATACTGTAAATAATCTACAGAAATGACAAGATTGTGGATCAAAGAAAAAAAGCCTTCTATTTTTTCCTAATTCATAGCAATATATTTAATTCAGGGTAATATGTCGTGTTTTATATATATATATATATATATATATATATATATATATATATATATACTGTATAATTTTTCAAGCAAATTTTACTACCCACAAGGCTGCATTTTAGTTGGGAAGGCGGACAGTTTCCTCTAATATGGTCTTTCAACACTCAGACGATCATCTGGTAACCATTTCATAATTTAAATAATTCTCTCCTGAACCATTGTATGTTGAGGAAAACAATGATTTTTTTAAATTTAAGATGCAAAGTAAAAGCCAGATGGTTTAAGTGAAGTAATCAAGCTTCTGTCTTTCAGGGTTATGTTCCTGCAATGTTTTTGTTTGGTTTTTTTTTAACTGGTATTTGGCACACAAGGAAAACTGTTTATGGGAGCTCATTCCATCTCAGCCAGAATCCGAGAGTAAGTGATTACACTGCGGAGCCAAACTGTTACCGATAGAGAGCTGTTCGGTTGGGTAAAGCTTGTAAAGGAAAGGGGAAAAAAGCCGGATTAGCTTTAAACAACCTGCACGGATACCTCCACTTATATATATAAACATGTAGCAGGGATCAGACTTTTTCATACATGCTAGCCTGCTGATCTCAAAATAGATCAGCAGGCACCTCCATTTTTTTTGTCCAAACAGAACAGGTTACCATGGTACAAAAAACAAATATATATATATATATATATATATATATATACAGAGAGTATCACCATCAACTAGATCACAGGATGATAGGACTTGACATCTTCTCAAAGACACAAGTGTGCATATGAGGGAAAAAGAATGTAGCGTAGCACTGATGATATAAAATACAACCAAATGTATTTAATATACTTTCACAAATGAAGTGTGCCCTGAGAACCAGCTCAAGTGCAAGACACGCTCAGCCTTGCGGGCAGGGGAGGGCTGGCAGCCTAAGGCCTGGGGGGCAAGTCAAATGAAGTGGCTCCGCCCCCTCGCACTCACCTTTCACCCCTCACGCTGCTCCAATCACTATGCGGCCATCAGACTTCTGGAAAACTTATCTAAACGGCCGCTGGGTGCTGATGCCACCGGTCGGAGCTACTTTAATCCTTTTTTTATTTATTTAATATGCCGGATCGGCTTGCCATATTAAAAATAAATAAATAAAGTATTAAAGTAGCGCCGGCCGGCAGCATCAGCACCCAGCGGCCGTTTAGATTCGATTTCCAACAATCTGATGGCCGCAGAGTGATGGGAGCAGCGTGAGGGGTGAAAGGTGAGTGCGAGGGGGCGGAGCTTTCCCCCTCACGCTGCTCCCATCACTTGGCGGCCATCGCATACGGCCGCTGGGTGCTGATGCCGCCGGCCGGCGCTGCTTTAATACTATTTTTTTTTCCATTTAATAGCCAATCCGGCTTGGCGTATTAAATTTTAAAAAAAAGTATTAAACTAGCGCTGGCCGGCGGCATTAGCACTCAGCGGCCGTTTAGATTAGATTTCGGGCGGCCTGGGGGGCAATTGCCCCCCTGCCCCCCGGCCCAGCCCGCCCCTGCCTGCGGGCTACCAGTACACTGCCACTCAAAAAGTGAAAACAGATGTTCCAGTTCCTCAAGATCTTCTCCTCAATGAGAAATAGGAGCAAAAGGAACGCAGTGGCCTCCAAAGAACAGAATCGTGAACCAGTCGCCGGAACCAAAATAAGTTATAAAAACAGAGCTCTATGTGTTCTGTCCAGTACTTCCTATGGGGTTCCATGAATGACAAAACAAATAACATCACTATATACGTATTAATTACCTTTACCCCAAAGTCCAATCTCATTCCACTGCTCTTGACAGAAACAGATGCCGCTAATTAAGTTCAGTTATGTTCTGTCTTAATGCCAGTCCCAGTCCCGTACTGTTGAGCAAAGTCTCATCTCACGAGTCTTCATTGGATTAGTTGCACAGAAACAAAAGATAGATTGTGGGCACTCAGGAACCAGACTTCAAAGACTTCACAAGTACACATCCATGCTCACACATACAAGTAGCCATCCATCCTCACACATACAAGTACACATCCATGCTCACACACACAAGTACACATTCATGCTCACACACACAAGTACACATTCATGCTCACACACACAAGTACACATCCATGCTCATACACACAAGTACACATCCATATGCTCACACACACAAGTACACATTCATGCTCACACACACAAGTACACATTCATGCTCACACACACAAGTACACATTCATACTCACACACACAAGTACACATTCATGCTCACACACACAAGTACACATCCATGCTCATACACCGCGGGGTGACGTGACCGCACCGATCCAGGTCGGAATGGCCCTTTCTAAAAAATTTTAAACAGTACGAGGAGGCAGTAAGAAGGGGACCTACAACCCCACCTGGTTGAGGCCCCTGGCTTTATAAACTTAACTGTGATCATCAAATATAACATTTTCCTTGGCGTTTAAGGTACAGACACCTTCACCCTGACATACAGTTACATTTCAAGAAAAGGTGATGTAAGTTGAAATGATATAGGATATGTCTGATTTTTACATAGACATTTTACATAGACACATAAAGCCCATATTTATACTGGAAAAATCTCCGCTGACACATTTACATGGTGGAATAGTTACAATATATCAGCAAAAAGGGCACTTGGCTGAATCATCAACGCTCCTGCTTGACTTATTTCATCTTTATTCCTATAATTTAATTTATGTCACATTGGGTGACAGCGTTTATCTTAAGTGATAGCTTCATGTGACAGTGAATATTGTGGTGTGTAAGCGTGTGTTGGGGTTCTATTTTAGAATGATATACTGTAATGTTGTATGAGATGTTTTTGGCTTGGATTTTTTTTCTGATTTCTTTTTTATATTATTTTTTTGTAACAAAAATCTGAATGTTGTGTAAATCCAAAGGATTGTGAATATTTTAAGACTTTTGATGGATAAACATATTTTATATATTTTTTTTTATTAAAGAATATTCAAGCGTTATGATTCCATACCAGATCATTGCAAATGAGCAATATTAAGCTTGTTTTTGGGGGCCTTAATGTGGCTTAACGTACAAAAAAAACAACTTAAACTTTCCACAATACAAGAGTCCATCTATTCAAATGTATCAGAAAATGTCTGTACTGTTTTTCTTTTAGTACATTTTATTTTATATTTCTCATGAAAGCGGTATGAGGTTTCTGGGCACCTACTTTTTCCATTAGTTCATTTTCACTGCATTTAACATCCCTTTCTCAGGATGTGCGTGATTATTCTTCACCATTAAGCCATTATCTCCCTTTATAAAGTTACCGCTGTAGAATCCCATTGATTGGAGAGAGAAGAAGGATTACGTGTGCTTCTTTGGCTTCTTTTAAATTAAATATTTACAAAATGATTACAGTAGCAGGAATACAAAATGCAAGTTGGTGATGAAAATGGAATGAAAAGGGAATGGCAGCAAATGGCATTTGTCCAGTGAGTTGCTGGTCGACAGCGCCACGCACTCACCTGATCTGCCGCTCCAGTCTTACCTCCATTCATGATTCAATAAATATAAGTCCACCGTGCTTTCATTCAGCATAATTACATAGATCTGACTGCTGGTCCAATGGTTGTGGATCTGATCTATATGAAGGTAAAACCTGACTACTTCAAGTACTTGAACCAAAGTGTGCGGAAAAGTTGCAGTAGAGCACCATGTTTTAGACCACTATTCCAATGGCTTCCTTGTAATACTATAAAGGCAACGACAAGGGACAGTCATTGACCACAAGACACAAAAACCTCTAGAGGAGGGCACAGGAAAAAATGGTTGGGTAGGAATCAACCATGAGTTTGGTCATGATATCACGTTTAGCTACCATGGTGCTCTTAAAAACATGGCTTGACTGCCCGGTGAGAAATCAAACCAACCCTTGGTCACAGAGTGATCACTAAAGAATGATTTAGTGATCCCAACATCCCCTTTATGAATTCTAGTTGTGATCTAGGCTTATAAATACAAGCGATAATAGACTTCGACGTTTGTATGTTTTCATGTAAAATGGGTCCATCCGAGCGTGTATGTTTTCGAGCAGCTGCTGTGCGTGAATGAGATTTAGCTAATATTTTTTTAATCTCCGATGAAATATTAACATGCTTCTGATTCAACACAGCCAGCTGTGGCAATGCAGCGCGCTACGTGGAGGGTTAAATCCATAAATGTTACATGGAAACCCAAAGCAATGGATTTGAGTCAGCACTTCTATAAGAGTTAAACCTGATCAGGAAACATATTCATTCATGGGTTTAGTCACTTAACGGAACAACGGCTTTGATATTAGGAAAAAATTATTTTGCAGCGTGGTTGAGGTACTTGGCGTGAAATTTTCAGTAATTCTCTTTGGTGATTGAGAAATTACTCTGAAAGGCTTATATTATTTTGGATTATTCTTTATCTTAATGCTCTATGTCTTCTAGTACTCAGTACTTAAATGTGTTAAATGTGGTTGCATTGAAATTTCCCCAGTAAATTGGAATAAGATGGGATCGGCATACGGCTCCTGAATCTAAGACGAGACCAACGACTGATTAAGGTCTGAGGAAAAGATAAAAGATGAAGAAGAAGCAGATGTGGTAGGCAGAAGCAGTGGTGGTTGCCATAGAGTGCATTTGGAGAGCGGAAGAGAATGAATGAGAAAGCGTGTGTGAGTGAATGTGGACCCACGAATTTCGGACAAAAAAAATCAGAGCTTTTTGCTTTATTTTTGTCCGATTTCGGGGTCTGGCCTCATTCCTACGAGGCTTTGTAGGAATGGCTGAATGTCTGAAATGCAGTATAAGGCTTTCATGATAATAAGTGGCCCTATCACACAGAATTTCATTTTTGCGAAAAAAAACCCCAATAAGTCTGCCACAACATTAGCGTATGTTACCTTTTCATATTTTTACAATTATTATCTATATCAGAAAGGGGGAAGCATACTGCATGCAGATTTCAAAGTAAAATCCATGTCTTTTGATATCTGTTTTCATTTGAATTCTGATCAAATCAGCACAGCTTGAAAATGTGTCGAACTTGCCCTTTTATGATGTTACAAAAGTGCATACTGTACTTTTAGATTCCAAAAGGTCAACGTTTTTCTTTTTTTTTTCTTGGATGTTAACAAGTCCTTAAAATGTTTATACGGTATATAATTTTGTACTGCGGAACCTCGCTAAAAGTTTAGCAACTGGCTGTCAGAATCTACTATGCTACTATTACACCAAGTATAGTGACCCTGGGCATGGAATAACTATTGGATTGTATTGGGGACCTCTTTACTATTATAATTATTATTAGACTTGAGCGCCGGCCAACTGTTCATTTCCGTGTTCGTCTTCATCTTCGTGGGGGAAAAAATCTTCGTATTCCACAAATATTCACCCGTTCTCCCAAGGGTACTTTAACCTCCCTTTAACAGTTTAGCATCTGTGCATTAGGATTTATTTTAGATCATTTAACCCCCCATCCTTTGCTAATAAAAATATATACCATGTACTTTAATTACCCCCATCCCACTGCCCAGGGGGTGAGGGACTCAATATCTTCTTCAATTTATTTATTGTAATGTAGCATGGGTGTAATTTTGCAAGTTTCAGTCGAGGACATGCAAGTTCACTTTGATCTTGCATGCCCTTGCCTGAAGATAGCAGAATTTAAGCTTGCAGACACCCACATGCCCTCACAAACAACTCGCAAGTCAGTGAATCTGCAAGCTCTCTTGCAAGTGTTAGCATACGAGGGCATTTGAACTTGAGTCTCGTCGGTCAACCAGTCTGGTCAATTAAGTTAACCCTTAACTCAACTGACCACTCAGACTTCTTATAAACTAGAAACCCAATAGTAATCAAATCTTTTTACAGTACAATGATGCAATCGATAAAGTAAAATGAATAATGAGAGCAGAATCTTATATTAAAAAAGCATCATACTCTCTGTGTACTGGTTTTATTTACATTATTATTTTATAATTTTCTCAGACACGGATACATTTTGCTGACTTTTCCAGAAGCATCTTGAATAAATTAATTAAACAGCAGAATCAGAGGAATCAAAGCCGCTGAGGAGAAAACTGAAGTCGCAGAAAGTAAACAGATTTTTAGAAAGTGTTTTATTTGTCTTCCTAACATCCATTTACAATAAAGCTCCAGCATGTAGGTGTGCGGATCATGCAAATAGCCACAAATATGTGTGGGTTACTAAAATATTTAACGTGAGTGATATTCCTGCTGATTGGGAGAAACAAGCACTCTCTTGAGTCTTAACGGGCTTGTTAATTGTCGATTTAATCAGCTCTGTAATTGGCTGGAATTATATTAATAAATTGCCTCTTTTGTAATAACGTGTTTAATGAGGAATATATTTAAAAATGCAATTAAGTGCTCGGTGTTACCCTTCGGTGAGCGTAAAAACAATTGGGCTTTTGTATTAATGTATTATTACGCTCTTCAGTCATGCAATCACTTAGACCGGACTCTCCAGAATACAGTCTAGAAACTTTCCTTTTGAAACCTAGTATTTCATGGCAGATAAAACCCATTTAGCCCATCTGGTCTAGACCGTAATCCATCCTTGGTCTTGTCTTGAATTCAGGAGCCATGTGCCTATGCCATGAATGTTAAAACTCTATCTATATTAGCCTCTACCACTGCTGATCGGAGGCTGTTCCATTTATCTACCACCTTCTCGGTACAGTAGAACTAAAGATCTCACCTTTCAGTTTTAAATTATGACATCTTGTTCTAACATCTTGTTCTCCTCTAAAAATAATCCTCCTTTTGTTAAATCCTGTTATGTATCTAAAGGTTTCTGTCACATTCCCTCTCTTTTCTTTCCTCCAAGCCGTACATTTCGAGATCCCTTTGCTTCCAATTGCTGGTCGCTAAGCCGGTTTTTATGCTTCATCGACACCTTTTTATAGGGAGCAGGGAAGGCACTAGTACATTTTTTGTGTGGTGCTTGTATAGGCCTGGTAATGATGGCTAATAATAGGAAAATGGGACGCAAAATAAAATGGGAAACTCTAACAACCAGAATACCACAAGATCTTGGCAACGCTAACATCCAGGTATACAGCTTATGAAGAAAACAGCCGAAACATGGGGAGGAAACAATCCACACTCCGTCGGAATGGCAGGAGGACACCCAACTCATCCAGTAGGTTTCTTATGAAGTTGTGGAGTCAATACTTTGGCTGGAGGTAGAGGGTAATATCGCGAGGGTATTAAACATGCATGGGATAGACATATGGCTCTTGAATCTAAGACGAGACCAACGACTGATTAAGGTCTTAGTCGTTACTTCAGGAAAAATGGGCAGAATAGATGGGCCTAATGATTGTTCTCTACTGTCAAACGCTATGTTTCCATGAGTCCTCAAAACTCTATTAAACACAATAATAATCACCGGTTCGACAGCTAACTCAACCATGAAGAACTCAAATAGAGTTGTCTAAGAAATCATTTTCATGCTTTTATTCTGAATGCGACCTGAGTGCGACATGTGTTTTAATCACGTGACGTAACTGTTAGAAGGTTGGAATGCGGGAGTTTCATATGAATGGTCCAATAGAATGCCTAAAATTCACATATCGCCCATATAAAGGAAGAACTTATACCCTAACTCTTAATGTAAAGGGGTATAAAACCTCATGTTTAGAAGCGCAAGGTCTCTTTCTCCTCCATCTTTTCAAGAATACAGCACCTACAACCATCGTCTCACTACCCTCTGTATTCAATTAGTGCTGTATGTTCTTTTCTCTAACAAATAAACCTAGTTAAGAAGACTCAGAAGCTGTGCTCTTGACTGCTCTTTGGTCACGGAAATGTTTAGATATTTAAGACAAACGATGATCTACCAAGTGGAACGCGGCGACAACCCAACCGGCAAGAACACTCACGATGGAAGCAACGATGGAAGCAACGATGGAAGGAAGGATCGCCGAAAAATGCAGGATTCATTAACGAGGCCGTTTAGAAAAAAATAAAATAGATTTTTTTTATTTTTAGGACTAGGTGAAGAGGGCATATTTAATGGTCAGAGCAGACAGAAAGCTTGCGAGTGGACGCATTCATCACGAAGATAAAGTAGGTAACATATACATGAGCAGCGTCTGGGGAATGTGGGGTATTATATCATACAGAATAGAATTTTGCTTCTCTCTGCCAATTAACAAAAATCAATAAAGGCTTTTGGGATAGCGTGAGCGCACACAGAGATGCCAGGGACGAGATGCAAGCTGCTTTATTACGCCTGTGGCAAAACAAAGCAATTACTGATTAATGCATTTATTTCTATTACGAGTGAATACAAACAATGTGTAAATAGCTATTTATTTAGCATTTATTGTTTTTATTCACTATTTACTGTATATTGTGTTAAAAAATAAAAACCACAATAATCAACCTTACTTTTAAAAGAGTATCCTATTATCCTGATATTAATATTCCTCTTCCTTTTGTATCTAGGAGATTAAATGTTCGGCTGAAAACATATGTAGTGTAATTTAGTCTGAATATGTATTGTAAATAGGGTTGCATAGCAGATTTAAAAGCGGAAATGACTACTCTGAGGTCATTCTTTACTGTATTTATTTTTTTTACAAAATTGCAACGTAGTCTATTAAATGTAAAATGGTAACATGAAAGTTTGTAAATCATAGTATGAAAAGTAGTATAAAAAGTTCATCTAAAGTTAAAAAAGGTGAGTGGGTTATTTTCATAAGAAATATACTCCAATTATCTTCTGGGGCAATTAATGCAAACCATATGCATTTCTAATTGCCTTCTGTACGTGGTATTTTCTGGCACACTGGAAGGTCCTCCATCCTGTAGCTGGAACGTAGCTGCGATGGGGTCATCTTTGGACAAGGGCATTGATAAGCGGCAGATGGTGGGAAGCACCAGGAGTTGAGTTGGTGGAACCAAACACCACTCCCTCCCCCAGATATACGTATATTGCCCCTAAACCATTACCCCCAGTAATCAGCTATGATACCTAAAACCTCTGGAGTAAATCCAGAAGGTCTCCAAATAACTCTTCTAGCATCTGCTTTCTGACCATACCCAGGAACTCTCCAGGTTTCACCGGAAAATGCTTTATTTATTCCCACCCAGCCCTTTCCAATTTTGAATATAATGGGTCTAGTCAAGGGTTGCCATATCAGCAATTGTTTTCAGGACACAAGTGATTTTTACATGTTGCTGACCACTGTGGCAGAACATATATCATGCCCACTAAGCATGTGCCTAGAGGCCCCAAAGGTCTGGAGGCCATGCAGCACTACTGGATAATGTCCACCCGCACCGTGCAGTCTACTGTAGCCAGGCACTTAGCGGGATCACATTATAAGTGTGGTCGAGAGCATAAGTGCCTTGAGATGGTGGCTATTGATTTTGTGGAGCAGTCTACCCTTCTAGCCCATAAAGGGGACTATGGGGCTGTGAGAAGGGCGATGCCAGAATCACGATACACTATAATGTCATATCTCTGCCTTCAACTATAGATGTTGGAACCCAAAGGCGCCGGGCTCCTCTGTATCCTTTGTTGTCTAGTCCACTATTTTTCAAATTTTCCCATGACTCCAATTCTAAAGAACCCATGGAATGCACAAGAGGTCTGTGTTCAATCGCTCTTGTGTGTTGGGTAGCATCATATGACATCACATTCTGTCCCCATTACTACGAGCATGAGTGGCCCATGAGGGACCTTCTCTCCCATGCTACACCCCAAAAGTATCAGTAGAGCTGGAAACCTGCAAGGTTTAACCCGGGCTCTCCAGGTGAAAAGCTGCTTGTCCCGGGCTCCATGGGCACAAAACTTCCTTATGCACAGCCATATCCCCCTCCTGCCACCTATAAGCAGGCAGGACAGGGGCAGTTCCGGGCAGTCAGCCCTGGGAAGATCCCAGGTATAGGTATCACCAGTCCGGGCTTTCAAGGTGGTAAATCCATCTGACTTCCACAGGAAAATGTGACCCTGCTGGAACAAGCTTACAATAATAATAACATTTATTTGGCTCATTCTGATTATTTTATGTACGGTAGGCAAGGTTTTAGAATAACTTTAGGGACCCGAAGCTCATTAGCTCATTGCGTGTTTGTTTGTTCCAGAAACTACTAAATATTCATGTTAATGCTAATACACCAAACATTAAGACTTAGACATGACTGTTCAAATAAATACATTTTCAGAGGTAAACCAAAGAGATTTCCAAATACCATATTTTTTCCCCCCACAAATGACATATTGAAAAGTAACAAGGAAAGTTTAAGGATTCCACAATCCAAAAAAACCTTTAATGCTTCACCAAGAGTCCAGACATAATTTTGTGTGCTGTACGGGGGCGACCCGTAGGGTAAGATGCTCAGATTTTGTTAAGTAAATTCCAGGAAATTTTTATGCAACTTCTATGACTAACGTTAGCGCAGAATGTGGATGCTGTTATGCTCAGCGTGTCGAAGCAGAACCCTTGCACAGAGATCACTAGAAGATACCCTTGGAACCAAAGTGGAGTTTTTCACCCTCCAACTGGATGTCCGTTAAGTATTTATTGTATTAATTACAAGTTTTAATAATGTTTTAATTGTTTTTTTTTAGCATTTGTTCTTATAGAAGAACATTTTTTGCTATTTTCTCTGGTCTCGCTGCTACTGGACCAGTGTAATGTGGCTATTGATCTGACTTTTCTTGCCACTGATTGGCTACTTGAAGCTGCCAATCAGTGGCAGGGAAGTACTTCCATTGAAAAGCGCATATGATGGCCATGTGGAAGTACTTCCCTGCCCCTGATTGGCAGCTTCAAGTAGCCAATCAGTGGCAAGAAATGTCAGATCATGGCGGAAGAATGAAGACTTTGCGGTATGGCTTGGTATTCTTTATCAGATAGGTACCTCATTTATTTTGTGTTTTGAAACAATAAAACAGCCCTAGTGTTGGCTCGGTGGTCACCATTAAAAAAGTGAAAGCTTATATCCCGTTTCCGGAATAATAGCCTTATAAATGACCTGGAACACATGGGGTAATAATACTCGCTACACAATACAGTAGAAAGGAACCTGGCTTTCAGTGAAATAAAGCTTCTTTTATTTAATAAGAAAACAGCTCATTTTTTTAAGCAGCATGTAAGTGGAAGAATAGCATAAAACTGTTATTTCCGCTGAAAGCGAAAACACAACAGCATGTGAGAATAAGGCTTCCGCCGTTCCTTTTTCTCTGTTATACACCACATGGGGTACGACGACATTAATTCTGAATATTGAATTATTTGCAATACCGTCTTTATTGGGCTAATAATCGTTTTTGGAAAACAGGATCCTTGGGACCTCTGAGTGACCCAGCAGCTCCTCATAAGCCTAAGTCAATTGTTGGGTTAGTTAAAAAAAAAAATGAAATTATAACCCAAATTTATTCTTTTAATAAAATGCATGTCAGACCCGTATGAAACAGAACCGTTACTTCCACGGATTGGATACTAAAACAGATTCTATTCTATAGCAGAAGATTGTTCTAATTCTGAAGGGTCCAGATACCAAATGCATAAATCCGCACCAATGTCTCATCGGAATGGCTTTCCTAACTTTAAGAATCCATCATTTATTATCATTATTATTATTATTCTCAATTCTTTATTTTAGCCATTTGTGTAAATAAGCAGCCAATCAATAGGGCAAGTTGTCAGACAACAGAAGGGGGGGGGTGCTGCAGCTTCTACCTTAGTTAAGTCCATATTATACAAAAATATGCATTTTTGTGAGGCTGACACGGAAACCGTCCCTTTAAAATATGTTAAATGTGCAGAAAATTGTAAGCCTCGCTTTTGCAATCTTATAATCCACGTCTATTTTCTATTATCGATTATATTTTTTTGTATATTAGCAAATTTACCAAATTAAGGCATTTTTCCAGATAAAAGAGTTGTTTTTGGTTCACTCCCCAGGCGCTCAGAAGAAGAGTCAACAAACTCACAGAATGCTGCGTCTGGCTAATTGAAGTAACGAACACCATGACATGAAAGTCAATGGCAAAGTTTGACATTTCTCCAATATCCGTCACTAATTCCTACGGAACAGGTCCACGGACCATTCTCGCCTTCGAGAACCGGCAGGACAAGCTCTAATTAACGCATTTACTTTAGGTCTCTGTAGGTTTGCCTTATTTTTACTTAGGTAGAAACATACTAAAGCTGAATCCCATTCAACATTTCCAAAGCAGCCGGTACCTAAAGCTGAAATCCCATTACATACAAACAATTCCATGCCGGCCCTTTAAATCAAGCATTTTGTTTCGTTTCTTTGCTTTTTTTCTGTATCGTATCTTTTTTTGTTTTGTTTTTAAAGCGGAATTTTGTGCTTTTTTCGGAACATGATGCTTTCGTGTGACTATAATAATTAACTATTAGTGAAGTCCTATACTCATATTAATGGTAGTAAGGATATACAGTGCGGTAAAGAAAGGGTTAAGGCCATGCCCAATTTCTTCGGTTTTTGCTTATTTGTTACATTTAAATGTTTTCAGATCATAAATAATTTAAATTTTAAGGTTCAACAAAGTAAACACAAAAATTCATGTACAGAAGGGAAAAAAAAGCTATCCGACCCTATCTGAAAAAGTAATTGACCCCTTATTTGCTAAATCAACCCAAATTACCAAAATGACCAAATGTTTGGTTCTGTGGTCACTGCCAGGCCTGTTGAAGCGAATCGGCTAACAAGGTCCCCTCACTCACCTTAATCAGTCCTTGGTATTGTCTTGGATCCGAAGGATATTTAAGTACCCTCACTGTATATGTCACTTCTTTTGGGAGGCTGTTCCACGTATCTACCCCCTTCCATGCATCACATCTAACGTCTCTCCTCCTTTGACACACACTCCCCTCCTGCACTTCGTTAAATCCTCTTAAAGTGTTTTTACCCATCATTTTTTTTTTCCACGAGCCGTCTATGTGTTGATCCAGATTACATCTGTTTGTAGAAATCAGAAGTTTGCTACATTTTTCCACTAATTGTTCCGACTCCCCTTCTATCAGGTGAGGCCAAAATAAAAAGTTTTCAGAGCCGTTCTATTGGCTGGTATTTGACGATGATGGCGGCATCAACTCTAACGTGAAGACTGACCCTTGTTGACTGAATCGTTCCATTGGTTGCTATGGTGATAAGACCACTTTTCAAACCTTTAAATGGCATTTTACATATAACTCGCTAGGCTTTCAGACAGAAGGCTTGACCTGAAAATGTCAATTGGGGGAGCCAATCCACCATGAGTGACAGTGAAGCATGGCCACTCGTCCCATGGGTGATAATTATGTGTCAGGAGGGAGCTGGCTGGATTAAGTGTATGGCTGTACATTTATTATATATATATATATTATCTGGTTATACAAAAATGGCCTTTCTGAATTAATGTCACAGCGAACTCTGCCAGTCTGGACCCTGTTTATCGCTTATTGATCCAATTAAGAAGAAGCCAGGAAAGTAATGAAAATCACGCCGATTTGCCTCGGGCTAGTAAGAGTTAATACGATGCGTTGTAATCAATTTTCAATTTCTAATTGGGCATTGTTCAGATCCGTGCCGCCGCCTTTTCCAGTTGATTGTGTGCCGTCTGCAAATTCCAGAGTACGCAAAGCAGACAACAATTCCTTTGACAAATGTCAGAAGGCGATGTTCCACGCAGATCCATTAAACGATCTTTTGTGTTATGATCTCAGTAATTCACAATTTACCGAAAATTCTTAATCACCGGTTCTGAACGCTGAAGCATCAGCATATCAAAGGTCCTGCGTCACCATAAGAAATATATTTCAATGCAAGCTTTCAGAACCAGAACCAGCAGTAGGGACCTACAGCACGGCTCAGACCGGTGGCTTTTATGGTTGGGTATGTTGACTACAACTTGGAAATGGGATCTCTGGGGCGGTCGGGAACCAAGCGAGATTCCATGAGACGGAAAGTGAAAGGGGGGGGCAAACAGACGTTTACCTTGATTTTTTAAGCTTTACATTAAGTTAGGGCTGTGAATTAGGTTTAAGTTATGTTTGGAAAGGCTTACGGTGTGGTTGCTACAGTGTCGGGACCCCAGGTCTTATAGTGCCCCCAAATGTTTTTATAAGTTGTTGCTTATAAGTTAGTACCGGTGACATTTGCGTCTATTGATTTCTGTATATGTTTCCATGTAAACATTTGTTACCTTATCACTACCTTAAGACCAATTTGCCATAGATCCAGTGATCCAAAGGAATAAGCACCATTCCGAAACCACTAGTACTATTTTTTTCCAATTATAGAATTTTTTTATCATTATTATGGGATTTTATTTTGACAGAAAGCCAGCAGCTTGAGCCCTGCGTAAAGCACTGCCATGCATGTCAATTTTGATGAGTTCACTCATACGTTAATGTGGCATTCGGAATGTAACATTATAAACTGCTAGGTCAGCCTGTTAAAATCGATGAATGATGAATGGAAAGGTTCTTAAAAAAAAAAAGTATAGTTAGGTTAAAATAATATTTGAATGTTTATATTTTCTCCAGGGTATTTGTATTTGAATTAAACTGTTAAATAAATGTACTAAATCTTTCTTTCCTTCTCTTTTTGCCTCTGGTTTTCTCTCTTTCTTTTTTTCTTTCTTTCTATTTTTTTCTGCCTTCCTTCCTTTCTTTCCTTTTTCTTAATTTTTTCTTGTTTATTTTCTTCCATTTTCTTTCTGTCCTTTTCTTTTTTCCCTCTCTCTTTCTATCTTTCTTTTTCTTTAGTTCTTTTCTCTCTTTTTTTCATTTTATTTCTCTTTTTGATTTTTTTTTAAGATGCACATATAGCCCCACCACTGCTGCATTACAGCTTTTGTTAAATCTGCCCTCTTTGCGAGCTTTACATGTACACTGTCGCACATGTTGGTGGCTCAGATCGCAGCATGGACAGGAATATGATCGATTTGACATTTTAAGTCTCATCGGCTGAACTTATTAAGCGTTTCAGATAGCGAAAGATGGGAAAATACATCATTCACTATCCTGCAATTTCCCTCTTCTCCAGTAGGTGGCGCTGCGCACAATGTGCGCCGCAGGCTTCATTGCACATCTGAGAACGCACAGCATTCTGTTCTCTGCTCCCAGTGTGGTTACAATTCATTGCATCTGCGGATTTCATGACGTTTCCTTGCGTGGTTTTTAGCACTTTTCCCATTGCTTGTGTATTTTTTTTATCCTACGTTTTCCTTTTTTTGTATGCTGCTTGTTCCCCTTTTGCTATGCATACTAAAGCATCAGCCTGTTGTGGACTCCAATGATGCCCATCTAGTAATTTTGGAAGGGGGTTGCTTGGATTAGAAATGGTCGTGCATCTGAATCAAGAACCAACGAGAGAATCCCATATTTGATCATTTTTATTACAATCAACCTTATTCATTTGCTAACCGTCATTCATACTCTTTGCAAGCTTTTGTGCGTTGGATGAATGAACATTTCAAGAAGGAGAAGAGAATTTGAGGACCAGCAGATCCCTAGAAGGTAAGACCCAGATCTCTTCTTATACACTTGGCTTTATTACTCTTCTGAGCAAAATGTGATAAAGAAGTGAAGTGAAAATCAGAGGAGAGGGCATTGCATAACACCAGGGTATCCTTTTTAACAGAAAATATATTTATTTAACCCATACCCAAGCAATTAAACAAGAAAACACTCTACAGACTAATATGCTTCTACAAGAGAGAATTCACATTGACTCTGTGCTACCAGGACTGACATTATTCAGTACCCCAGTTATGTTTGCATAAGATTCCATTAAAACCAGTTAGCCATTCATTCCCTGTGCTTTAACCCCCTGTTGACCACCCCAATCAGGCTCTTTGGGTTAAATAGTGGGATTAATTATGTTGACAACAGTTGCTTGTCACAGGAGCATTGTCCTACATAGATTATTGGATATACATTCATGTAACAGATACATTTCCTATCAGATGACTTGATTATGAGAAAGATATACGGTATATTAGAGTTCAAGCTCAGTGCATGATAATTACAAGTCCAATTATGAATCATCCTTTAAATCTTTATTGTGGCTGGTAAGTAAAATGCTATTATGTAACTTGGGAGGAGGCATGGGAGAGAAGTCAATCTCTGTCCCATGTTATGACTGCTAATGGCCAGCTAGTGGATCCACACAATTTATTTCATGATCATGTTTAAACCGCACACACCAAAGACTTGAACTTTTTCATTAAATAAGGAGGTAATGGATTTTCTTGACCTAAAGGAAAAGCACCCCCATAGATCATATATCCACGTTATCAGATATATAGATCCTTTTTCCATTCGGGGTGATAAATTCTAAGAATTTAGTAGAAAAACAACATTTCAACTTCGTTAATGGTTGTACTTGTGATGGGGAGGCAAGTCCTTTATCACTATGGTGATATAGAAAAAAATACTTTTTTCTTCAAATTACTTTTTTTCACAGATATTATTGTGACTAACGTGTGTCATTTTTTAATATATTGCAAAAAAAAGATACAAGTGTTTTGGAAGGCTTTATTGGCCAATAATAAGGCTTATTTATTATATGCGGGTAAGATAAAGCACTTTAGACGACAAGTCTTTTTTTTTTTTTTTTTTTTGCAATGTTTTCAGCACCCTGGACAGTGCTTTAACCTCTCTTTAAGGCAGATATGGATCTGGCTGCTGAATGATTATCCCCGCATCTGCAGTCTGAACACCTTTGCATCAGTCCTCAGATACTAATTGTTTTCTCTTAATTGATTTGCCGAATGTGAACAAATTATCCTGCATTGGGCTAAACATGTTTACAAGCAAGGGCCCTAGGTTTGTGCACAGAAGATGAATGCAAAGCATGTTTATCTATCTAAAAGTGAAGAAGCGGCCATCGTGCAAAACTTAAAGTCGATTTTGAGATGGGTTTAAATTGTGTTTGGTTGGAATCTAGGCGGATCTTGTCCATAAGACATGGAGTCAACTAAACTATTGTATTGAGACTCAATGGAATGTTGGGGAATCTTGACCATTAAACCATGGTGGTCACCGTTGTATTAAGTCCCAATGGTATGGAGGTGACTCTTGTCCATTAAGACATGGAGTAAACTAGACCCTTGTATTGAAACCCAGTGGAATGTTGAGGAATCTTGTCCATTAAGACAAGGTGACAGCTAAACACTTGTATTGAGATGCAAGAGAACATAGGTGAATCTTGACCATTAAGCCATGGTGGTCATCTAAACCGTTGTATTAAGACCCAATGGTATGGAGGTGAATCTTGTCCATTAAGACATGGGGTCAGCTAAGCTCTTGTATTGCGACTCTAAAGAAATTGATAATCTATCCAATCAAATGGTACAACAGCAACATTTTGCATTATGTTGGAGAAGGGTTAATACAATAACTGTTGAAAGTTACTGAATCCTTTGCAGATTTATTATTTTATTCGTTCCTCTAAAGCTTTATTCAGAAACTTTACAGAATTTTTTTTTCGGTTCTTTACCAACAACCTATCAGTGTCACATGACAATGTAGAGTTCCCCGCAAAAATTTAAATGAGGCAAGATTTTTTTTTTCCCCAGTGGAAACTTTGGAGCATTCAACAGTACAGATAATGCTGTTTTTAATGGTAATTTTCATTTCAAAACGTTTAAATTGAGCAGCGTAGATGGAACAGCACCTTTAAACATGAATAAAACATACTCATATATGGTTTTCCATCTTCAGAGAAAACGGTATTTAATTTCCTGGACAGTGCAGGTCAAGGAGAGAACCATCTTCTTAAAAATCCCTGGATAATGGCTACTGGTAGATCCTTTTCTCAAAATGCGTGTCTAATAAATGAAACAATTTCTCAGGGCCCCCCTTGGCGTTAATGTTGTACTGCGGATAAGCTCCATCTGTGTTTATCTGTTAAATCTCAGCAAAATAAATTATTTACCGATCTACAGGACGCCGACAGATTATGTTGGGGTACTGATTCTGGTATTTTCAGGTAGTCTAACTTTCCAAAATATATATATATATATATAAAAGTTTCTGTTATTATCTTGTAAATGCTGAATCTAAAGAGAAAATGTAATATAAAATATAAAAAAATATAATTTTTTTAAGTTAGTACAAAAAGTACAACCTATTTATCCTTTGAACACCCCATGGCACTCAATTGGTTAACTATATATTTTTTTTTAATTAAGCAGCTGTAAAGGGCCCCCAGATCTCCCTGTCAGAGGATAGATGGGCCCTATATTATAATATGACATCATTACAATGTAAATTAACATATGTTATGCTGAGCATTAATTATTATTATTATTATTATTATTAATATTATTATACTCCCCCATAAAGCCTATATTTAATTTATGTAAGAAAATAATCTAGGAAAATGTAACCAATAATGAATATACATTTTAAGTATATTTCTTCAATATTATCACAAAACCCATCCATGAATTAAAATAAATATTTAGCACTTAGGCAGAGAATTTATTACATTGAGCTAATAGAAAAGATTCAGATTCACTGTCAGTCAAATTTAGATCAATTTTATTTGACATTCTTGGACACAGTACAGTAAATTGTCAGGACAAGAGTATTATAAGGATTACGGATGAATGTCATTATTTTTATCTTTAAAAGTAAGACTTTGATAAAGGTCCTTTTTAGTAAAGGCATATCGGAAAGGGTTTTTTTTTTACAAATACTTGTTATGGATTTCAGATCAATTATTATATGACCGTGAATTAATTCAATATAATACCCTAATGCCTCTATTTTATACCAGATCCAGTTTTTCCAAAATAGACAAATATTTACCTGCTAGTACATATGAATTTAAAGCGATTCTGATATACACTTTGAAAAGTGGTCTTATTGCCATACTTGAGATTTTACCAAATATTAACCCTTTAATAGCCCATTTTAAATATTCTATGTAGGGACTAGCCAGATGTGTTAACCAAATGGCTCTAATACCGGTCCTCATAGGAACCTTGACTTGTCGCTATTTAAAGATACACTTTTTTTGGGTCACCTGCATTCAAGCAGGGATATCAACTATAACATACTGGGAACAAACGCACCAATTGGGAGTCTTCTATATGATCCCAGCGGTGTAGAATAAGAAGGAGTCAGCTCCAGACTGTGTGACCCTGATAATCTCCCCCTTCACCCCCAGATTGGGGCAAAAACCCTGAGACTCAGGGCCAAATCCTGAGAGTTTCCACCTATGCTAATTAATGTAGCCAGCAGATCTTGCCATCTCCCTCAACCTCCTAAAAGATTGTAAGCTCCCAAGAGCAGGGCCCTCTTCTCCTTCCGTCCCAGTATGTGTCATGTTATTATTAATTTTCATTTCATAGTTAATTTCCACACAAAAAAAAATCACATAATAGCCCTATGGAATCTGCTGGCGCGCTATAAATAACATGCAATATAATGTTATCTGCGGGGACATTCCATTGGTTGCCATGGCAATAAGATCACTTCTAATATAGATTTTGCATTGTGACCTACCATTCTATCCTCTTGTCTTGGGGGGTATTTTAACGGCCCTAGAGAATGGCTTGTCTTTGAGCTTGTTGATTTAATGATCGGTTTTCCTTTTTTTAACTCGATTCGGCATAATTAATGTAATTTTGATTTTATTTTTAGCAATACTCTCCCCTCCTCACGCTTGTACACTTGTAAATCGGCTTACGTGAAGTGCTGCGTATTATTAATGCCGACAGGCAATTTCCACTTTGTTAATATTTTTCATTTCTTCCTCGGAATCTTTTATTAAGGGATAAGGACCCGGCTTTCTAAGCAGCGCTTCAATAGACTATAATTTCACATAGACCCCAGTGCTGAATAATAAGTATTTATCCTACATATTTTTGAGCCTGAGAGGATAAGGTGAATACATTTTGCTTGTTAGTAACAGTAATATTTACATATCACACTGTTCAGCTCAGAATGGTGGGATCTACCAGAAAATATGTAGTTTATCTGCATATGAGTAGACAAGCTAATACCATCCCGTTGCGATTTGCCGTAGAATACCTTTACTCTTCGCCAATAAGACACAAATATGTGGGCAAAGGCTTGGCCAAAGCTCTATTGAAAACATATGTATACCGCCAGCTGGAGATCTGCCAGCTACACCCAACATATACACCAAAACCTCCAATCTAATGCGGCTCATAAGCCCCTACCGACTCGATTGCTCCCAATTTCCGCAGTTGCAGATACCATATGGTCTTAGGCGCTGACCACAAACCGCAGCTGTGACTAAACTCCATATTAATCCATATCCTTCACCGATATTAGCCACTGCCAGCTGACGGCCAAGTTAGCGCGTCGGGCAGGTACACCCATCATAGTCACCAAGAACTTTAAACCAGTTGTATTGGCCACTACTGGCTTGGTGTCTCCCAATTTCCACTGCTGTCTTCTTAGCGATCCATTGTAGGTGGGAAGGTGTTAAAGTTCAAGATTTTCTCCCTCCCTGACCCTGCTTGATGCAAATTTATAAACATGACCAGTGAAGGAGAAGGACACAAAGAATGTCTGCATAGGCCAACAGTCATATCGCCCTTTCCCCTTGGTCTATTTTCAGAAAAAAGTAAATTTGGCCATGAAATGACCAGGCTTTACCTGCAGCTCATTTGACTTCGTAGATATAGACAAGCTAGCCTATGCAGACATGCGCTGGGACCAAAATACCCAAAGGACGAGGTCACGGTTAGGTTGGAGAAATAAAAAAAGGACCCTGGCACTTTAAGGCCAATGGCTGTTAAATTCTGTATGCGTGGCTGCAACAGGAACATATCGGCACCGCCGTGATCCGGCGCACTAGACATTGGCTAGGTTTACCAGATAACCAGTGTTGGCCTGAGCGGGTTTTAGTTGGCCTGGACTTGCACGCCTCTCCTTTTATGAGCTGGGTCAGGTCAGACAGGTTTAAGCTCACACATGCTTACCCAGCTTTACCCCTAGTGTGTGCCACGGGGCAATGATAAGCCAGGGTTTATCCGGCATCAGCTTTACAGGGTGCAGAGTTTGGATTCCTATTGTACCCCATGGCATGAACGTGGTCCAGAGAAGAAAAACCCAGCAAAAGGACAGGAACATGCTTACAGAAGTTGCCTATATTTTTATATAAAACTCCCAATGTAAAGTGCTGTGTAATCTGTTGGCACTGCATAGCTGTATAATTACATACTCGGATACCCTTGTAAGAATTTAGCCATATAGACTATTCATTGATAAAATCCAGGGGGATATAATTTGCATTGTGTTCTATTTACTGTAACATCAGAGATGTGGAGCTATTCACGTGGAGCAGAGAAGAACGTTCCCAAATATACACAGACGCAATGCAACATAATGAAATCCGCCAATTAAAATATCACACTGCTATGTTACCCCCGAGAGATTTGCCAGTCTAAATATATTTTATCCAATCATATACATACAGTATATATATATATAGATAGATAGACACCTTGCTAGTACCGTGTTAGGCCCCGTATGCCTTTAGGACTGCTTTTATTCTCCGTGGCATACTTTCTACAAGGTGCTGGAAAAATATCTTAGCATTAATTCCATATGGACATGATGGCATCACGCAGTTCCACCACATCCCGAAGGTGCTCTATTGGATTGAGATCCGGTGACTGTGGAGGCCGTTGGAGTTCAGAGAACTCGTTGTCATGTTCAAGAAACCAGTTTGAGATGATGTGAGCTTTGTGACACTTTGTGCATTATCCTGCTGGAAGTAGCCGTCAGAAGATGGGTACACTGCGGTCATAAAGGGATGGACATGGTCAGCAACAATACTCTGCTGCTGTAGCCCATCTGCTTCAAGGCTCGACGTGTTGTGCGTTCAGAGATGGTATTCTGCACACTCTGGTTGTAACGAGTGGTTATTTCAGTCACTGTTGCCGTTCTGTCATCTTGAACCAGTCTGCCCATTCTCCTCTGACATCAACAAGGCATTTTCGTCCACACAACTGCCGCTCACTGGATATTTTCTCTTTTTTGGACCATTCTCTGTAAACTCTAGAGATGGTTGTCTCTGAAAATCCTAGCAGATCAGCAGTTTCTCAAATACTCAGACCAGCCTGTCTGGCACCAACAACCACCATGCCACGTTCAAAATCACTTAAATCCCCTTCTTCTTCCCCATTCTGATGCTCGGTTTGAACTTCAGCAAGTTGTCTTGGCTACGTCTACATGCCTAAATGCATTGAGTTGCTGCCATGTGATTGGCTGATTAGCTATTTGTGCTTACAAGCAATTGAACAGGTTTATTTCTTTAAGGGGCCAGTCAGTGTATATATACAGTATATATCTATAGTATATGTATTTCATCACCTCATCCATTAATATTAACTTATTTAATTGCTGGTAAAAGGGAAATTCACTGCATGGGGCAATCAAATTGCATCAGAACATTTGAGAGCTTAAGAGGGCTGCATAACAATAACCATCTTATTAAAGTGTCTTTCGTGTAAATAAATAGTTACGCTCAACATTTTTCATGTTGCTTTTATTAATAATTAAATTACAAATTAATTTGGAGAGTCTAGAAACTTGAATCACTTAGATTCATGTACGATACTCACTGTAAATTAAAAATTACTACGAGAAATAAAAAAAAAATTTTTTTATTTCCTCAGCCGGACTCCAGTCTCCTGGGGGCCAAACATCTGTTAGTGGAGACGGTGGTGTGCAGGAGGCAAGAGGCAGTACAGATCTATAGAGTCTGCCTTAATGAATGTTGGACCCTAACCCCAGGGTGAATCTGCCCTGGAGGGCCCCCCCCATAGAGGGGCTAAAGCCCACTGTGTGTTCCAATCAGAATAACTGTGGTGTGGCCTGGTCAAAGGGCACAAAGACCAAATACCCAAATACTTTACGCAATTAAAAAATGATTTCTGGGAATCTCCAACTTGCGAGTGAATTAAGGATTTCATAGGAAGGAGCTTTGTAAGAGGGGCTGGTGTGGAGGCAGGCGCTGGTTTCAATTACTTCAACCCCTACATCACCAATTTTTATCCTTTTAGATTTTGTATTGAGGTTAAGATGTTTGGATGTCTGTTGGGCAAAGGAGCAATGCGATTTTTGCCTGAGGTCGCTCTCCTCCTCGGTCCCTTTACCATCATGGGTATGCCTGCTCTTACATATAAAATGTGGTAACATATAAGATGTGGTTACTCTTTAATAAAACTAACACAGGAGGAGTTCTTGAAGATGCTTAGGATCTGGAGCCTTGGCCTTAGAGTTCCCTCTGGACAAAGATTCAAGGAGCTAAGTGGTGCCATCTAGGTTTTGTATCTTTCTCTACCACCATACCTGGGAACTTCTTAGCTCTGGCTACCCAGAGCCTTCCCTTGCGGGACGTGGTCAGGCTTCCCACTGACGACTGCGGACCCTCTCGTCAAACCCGGAGAGTTCCCAGGTATGTCTACCACCCTATGTTTCCAGTTCTCCCCTCTTGCATGAACTTGTTGTCTACATACTAAAGACCATCATGGAGGTGGCCACCTTAAATGGTTGGGCTGACCTAATGGTTAAGAAGTTATTATTTACTGTCCTTGTCCAGTCCCATTCTGTTTGAGATATTCCTGCCTGACTAACTAACTCACTGCATTTCCTACATTCACAGACAAACCAAAGAGTTTTTCCTCGAGGCTGAGCCTTCATTGTTCCAGTGACAAAAAAGAACAATATTCCCCAAGGAGGGTTTTTTTTTCTATCCTAAAGTCTCTCTATTGCTGGGGATACTTCCAGCTAAAAAGATAATGCATTATAGGCGTGTAGAGAAAATCAGGAACACAAAGAGGTAACTGTATCACGAAGAGCGGAGAGTTGACTCCGTTTAACCTCTACGCCTTGCTGTAAGGCAGCTCATACTTGGTTAAGTACGAGAAAGAATGTATAGTACGTTTTCCAGCTCAGTAAGAAATGTCCTTAGCACAATTTAGCTCTATAGATTGCTGAATAACGATTTTACTGCAGGCCAGAGCTATTGATAGAACCATTGATAAGGCATCGGTCTGGTGGAGACCAATCTTTCATTTTTTGATTATTATTGAGCAAACATTTTATCCTTGGGGAATTTAAGATTACATTATGTCTGCCACAGACAGAAGCAGGATAATATATATATATATAACATTTCAAAATGTGAAAGAGGGACACTTTTTTTTTGAACTCGCTCTCGCGGAACTCACCAATACATCCAATTGCACTTTACAATGTCGCGCTTGCGTCGCCACTTAAAACACGCTTCATTTTTGTCAGCACAGTCATGCATATTAAAAATAACCAACACATTGAATTCCCATGAGGCTCAGCCAGACATACTACTTCCATGATGCTGGCTAAAGCTGCAGATGTTAGCTGTGAATTACAATTCCCATGATGCTCAGCCAGCCAGGTGTCCACCATAATGCTGGCTGAGTATCATTGGAATAGTCAACAGGACCCTTACACACTGCCTTGACACACACACACCTGCCCATAAACACGCATATACACATACACTGCCCTTACACACACCTGCCTTTACACACACATATAGATGTACACTGCCCTTACACACATATACACTGCTCTTACACACACATATACACATACACTGCTCTTACACACACATATATACAAGTGCATTGCCTTTACACACACACATATAAAGTTACACTGCCCTTATACACACCTGTCTTTACACACACATACACTGCCCTTACACCCCTTTCTCCCCATCTCTTACCTCTTCCTCCATCCTTCTTTCTCCATCCTTCTTCCTCCATCCTGTGGTGGGAGCTCAAGGTTTTTCACTTCAGACAGACGCCCAGGCTATTGATGCAGAGTCGCGGGGAAACAACGTCATTTCCCCGCAATCGGCATTATTCGCCGGCTCGTATTGAAAGAAGCAGTAAAGTGAGGTCTGAAGTGACAGACCTCGCACTCCCTAATGTTGAGCCGACTAGCCCTGTTATCTCCCAACTAGTCCTGCAGCCTGCGGCTGCTGATCGGGCAGCTATGCGCCCCCTCGCAGCTGCACCCGAGGTGAGTATGCAAAGAGGGACAGAGGTAGGGATAGGCAGGACAGCGGGACAGAGTCTCAAAATCGGGACTGTACCGACCAAATCGGGACAGTTGGGGGACAGGATTTTGCTAATTTTTTCCATCCTTGCTCCTGAGATTTTAAGGTCTGTGTTTCTCATATAATCTTTTCAGCGTGTTTAGAAAACCATTATTGCGTAACATACGAATGAGTCACTGTATTTAAAGCAGATTGTATATGTATATACATATGTACGTATGTGTAAGCATTTAGCTGCATTGTTAAAAATTGAGAAATAAAGAGATAAATAATATGGCTAAGTATCTGGAGCCTAGTGGATTAAGCAAGAAGTGTTCTCTTCAATGGTTGTATGATGGTGTATTCCATCCTAGCCTAGGCTAGGAGAACATGGGTTTATTGGACACAATTTGTTACTGTGCATTTGTTCACGCTTGGGAAAGTGTCTGGGGATACATATGTAACATACTAAGGTATAACACACTAAGCCTTGATTTGCATGTGAAGCGCATCTAATCTCACTATGCAGTATGAAGGGCTGACACTGGGGTTGTTCTTCTGCGAGAAGAACCTAGTTGGTTCTGAAAATTGTATAATTATGTCATATACATGCAAATAAACCAATACTTTGCATCAATAATGAAGAGGTGGCCAGGTTCTATCTCTATCCTTGGCGTACTCATCAATTTCTTCAACAACATGTCACTCCCACATTAAAGAAACACCGAAGTACGCGTGCAGATGTTTTTCAATTATTTTGTTTCTTTCTTTTTGCGTCTCTATCAAATACAAGAAGCTCATTAACCAAGATCTTTGAATCTGATCCAGCTCATTAGCCAGAGAGATTTAGGCTAACATAGACCTTGCTGAGAGTCTGATAAACTCTAAGGCTGAGCGCCTGCAATAAAAACACGGAACGCTTCTTTGTTCATTTCCAAGACAATGCCAGATATATTCATCTTAAAACATAGCGGGCGTAGGGTGCCCTCCACCATGCCTCTGCGCTTGCCCTGGGGTTCCCTGAAATAAGGACTTGATGAGCCATAACATTGTGACAACCAAGAGATATAAACTAGAGTTTCATTCTAGATCACATTATGGTTTTTTTCTCTCTCTCTCTCTCTCTCTCTATTTATACACAATGTATTTTTATCTATATATCCAAATGATCGATAAAGGTTTAATAAAAAGTCCATCTCAATTATGCGAGGAATTATGAGAATTTCCTTACTGCTACAGAAAATATATGTATTAATAGCAAGTAAGTTCTATCACAAGCTACTGAAATAGTAACAAAAGCTATGTAATAATAATGGCAACTAAAATTGCACCCCAGCTGTAAAATATTGCTTTTAGTACACTGTTAAGACACATGAAGCTAGGATACATTTTTAAGGTATATGCATTCACACTGAAAAGAAAAACTTTGTTTTAAGAATTTGAATTATGATAAACCCAGGGACGTATCCCCTACTCTCTGCAAACTAAAATGCACATTACATCTAAGCCTTGGAGATCTTGTAGATCTACAATCTGACCTCTATCATGTCCTGAATGAGACTCATATGTACTATAGATAGCCGATTCCCCCCCCCCAAACCCGGAATATTGAGTACAGTATACATTCTAGTATACATGGACAATGGTAGCCTTTTTCAATGTAATAAGTGCCCTCTTTGCCTCCGTTATAAAAGTCATTTTTTCAGAGATCCCTACATGGCACAATATCACGTCATGGGTCCTGGAACGCGTAGGTTTCGCCTGGGGACTCCAGGTGAAACGTCGTTTCTCCAGGTCCAGGTCACTAAGCCCTGCTTAGTATCACCATCAATTCCCACAATCACTTGGCTTTTATATAGAGAGATATGTGGCGGTTTGCTTAAGAAAATGTGGTTTTCGGTTTCTGGGAACAGTACTATATAAGGAGTAAATCGTCGGCTGCGCTATAAATATACTCTGGAAGCTCTGTGTGTAGGATGCATCTGACTGAGCTATTACAGACCCTAACCAACAGACATCGGCAATAAAGCATCGTAAATAAGGGACAGTGCTGGTTTTATAGAGAAATTGTTCATTATAGTGTTCTAATAATTCTCTCTTCAGTAACATTACCACGGATATCAAACAAGCACGAACACCCCGGTAATAGAAAATGATGGATGAATATTAAGCTGGTATATATATGTTTATCAGATTTCTGTGTCCTTAATTGAAAGTAGGCTGGTGGCTGCCATAGGAGTTACTAGTTGCGCTTTTTTACCTACCTCCGTACCGCCATCCCCTCCAGATCCCACAAGATCTCCTTAGTATAACAGAGCTGGTTAATCTCTGCAGACCACCCAATGAGTTAGTGGCCCACGGGGGCACCCCAGCTCTAATGTCATGTTAAATGCATATTTTGCATGGACTACAGTGCATTTTACTGCATGCAAATCGGTCCAGGCATTCTTGAGTTAATGGAGTGTCATTTAACCCCTCCCCCTGCTGCCTCTGCTGAAAGCGGGGAGCATACCTAGATATGCTTCTCACACATGCTCAGTAGAACTTGGTAGAATGTTAGGTATGGCCACTGATGTGTTGCTAGCATACGTGTGACTGGCTGCTGTTTTAGTGACTTCAATGGGGGGGATAAACATATATCGGTGGGGTACTTGTACTAATTGGTAGCTCTTTACATGTGCTAGCCAGCAGTATGTGAAATGTACGTGTTCTGAAAAAAATGGCTGACTGTTTGTAATTGGCTTCACGTTTAGCATCGTTGGAGTCTAGAAAGTCTCACCGAAGCGCTGTTGACCTCTGGAAAAAAATGGCTGAATGCGGTCATCGTAACTGGAAGAGACATGTTATAAGCACAAGAGTATAATATAACTGTACATGTGTTATTCAAATACATTCATAACGGCTGAGTTGTTATACTTATACACCAACCAGCAGGCTGTATTGATGAATGGGATGTTTAACCCCTTAATGACAAAGCCCGTACATGTAAGTGCTCAAAATGCATTGTTTTCAATGGGTTTAGGGACCGCCCATTGTCCTTAAGGGGTTAAAAATGACATCCTTGCTACACATTACAACTTTATACTACCAAACACTTTTAAGAGGACTTTATACGGTGATTTTTATTAGAGTGAAGTTCCGTACTTGGATTCCCTGCTTTCGGTGTGGTTCAGCGGTGTATATTGAGCGTGATATAGGAAAATATTACTTCTGACAAGCGAGATATCTTATTCCCTCTAACGCTGTCCCCTGAGTAACGTTATGGACAGGCCTTTGCATTTATTCATGAATACATCTTACCAGCTGCGATGACAGAAGTGCCGTCCCGTGTCGCAACCTGTGTTTCAACTCCGTGATCATATGTACTTCACTGAGTTTTAAAATATTGATCGGAGGAAATTACAAAATGCATTGTGGGCCATTATCCTTCGAAATCAAGAAAAAAAAGGTTTTAACAAAACCATATATTCGACTTATAAAATGGTATAACTCAATAAAAAAAGCATCTTCTCGGTATAAATCTAACGTTTCCATGTTAATGCTGTAAAATGAGTTGATTTGCTAAAATCCAAGAATGCCTGATCTGTGAGAATACTCCAGTAAAAGAGAAAATTGTATTAACGAAATGTAACTTGAGCCCAACACAGCAGCTCAGAATGTTCGCGGGTATCACAGGGTTCTAAAAGCCGCAATATTGCGTAAAGAAACCACAGGGAATATTGTTACAAGCAGGCCCTGACCGGTCATTCTGCCAGCGGCCGCACACTATGTGAGTCATTCTGCCAGCCGCCAGCCACACATCCGACGGCCACTGGCCTTAAAGTGCCAGGGCCGCCTCCTCAGCGCCAGTCTGGCGCTACTTTAGGGTGACCACGTCGGCCATGTTTTCCAGGACACATATATTGTTTACATATTGCTGACCAGACCACGTACACTTATATAGACTTAGGAATTTGTCAGTTATAGATCCCCCATACTGCAGGGCAGCATTGTATCTGGGCTGGTCAGCAGTATGTAAAAATGATATTCGTCCTGAAAAACATGGCCAATTTGGTCACTCTATTCTGCAATATTCTTACTTATTCCCACATGTATTTGCCTTTAGTACAAAGTTGTCACAAAGTTAACTGAAAAAGACCTGACCCTTAGTCACACCTGACGCTATCATTATCAGGAATCCAGTTCTCTTGTATACTTCTCACTTTTCTGTGAAAATACCTGAGATTAAGAGGCTAGTTTTATTCATACTATCAGCAAACGCTGTTACGTGTTGGATGTCTCCACGTGTATCCATCAGGTGGCTGGGCACATGCCATTCTTGGTAGCTTCCATACTGACCAATTTTCCTCAATTACATCTCTCACCAATACTTGGTTCCTTCCACCATTCCCATCACTTGTACCATTCTGTAAACCTTTTCCACTGGCCCTTACTGCAAACATATAAAGTCACAACCGAAATAATATATACTCTTGCTTCCAAATATACAACACATCATACTAAGCAGGTGGCCCCCTAGAGCCAGCCCCTCTTTTGGACCCAAATCCATCTTTTCCTCTTTATCTAGGAGCTTGGAATGTTTGCTGGGTATGAGAGTATCTCAGAGTTCTACAGCCCTAAAAGCCCCGATAATGGGTATCGAACCAGGAGGAAATGGGTTTACAAATTAAATTGTGGGCACATACCTCCCAGACAACTAAAATGTCCAAAGGGGCACTTAGAGGGCTTTAAGCGGTGTGGTTAGAGGGGCTCCTAGAGGGCGGGGCTTTACCAAGACAGTTTAATGTATACCTGTGACTGATAGATCGCAATTTCTGTAACCAAGTAAAATATTTAAGAAAATGAAGAATGTGTGTTATTTACACTATTTCATTTATAACATTTTCTGATGTTTATATACAACTGTTTGTATTGTTATCTTTTTATATTTTTTATATGTAATTATTTTAATTAAGCTGTTCCTGTTTTAAAAAAAAAAACATTCTTATTTGTTGTTGCTCATCAAAGAAATTAAATTAAAATCATGAGAAAGTTCCTGGATAATTATCTTTAAAAGACATTTAAGGCTTTTAATTTTCAACATTGTTTAGATGTGACAGATTGTAAGTCTGCAAACTGGGCTGTGATTCTGTTGTTCACATGAATTCTATTGTTTTACCTTGTCCAAAACAGATAACAACATTTAATTAGTTGTAATGAGTTTTGCCGTAGCCAGAGGACAACGTGAAAATGTTACATATTTCTCGAAAGCAATTAAGACTTTTTCAGTCACCTTAAAGTTGAACGGAATTTAACGTTACAAAATTACCATTCGGCCAATGTCAATGGTAAAAGTGAGGCAACCCCCAATGATAGGCAACTCTCATGGCTGCCTTCTTCATATTCTGGAGTGCTTGGTCAGGGTGGCTGCTCATGAGAGATGGTGGGACACAGGAAGGGGAAGAAGCCAGCAATTACAGAATGGGTTATACAAAGGAAGAGAGGATTGGAAAGAACGTAGAGGAACATCTCCGTCTTGTCTGGCTCTGGACTGGTTGATGCTGCAGGGTGCTTCCTAGGGCCCGAAGAACCATCTCTTCCACTTGCTGGTCTGTACCAGCAACCAAACCCTGACACAGAGCAACTAAGAGGATCAGGGGATCTGGAGACCCTTCTGACCAAAGCAAATGAACTTATACGAAAATAATAATGATCATTCATCCCCATTAAGTGTAGGGATGTCTCTTTTACTACCTCTGATGAAGCCGAGCTGAGCCTTGGTGAAACGTGCGTCAACTTTTTAATTGTATCCTTGGGTTTAGCTTTGTGATTATAGAGATCATAGCTTTACGATTAGGAGTCCGTGCTTAGAAGCCGGGTTAGTCCCTAATATAGAAAAAAAAAAAACTGTCTGCGCTTCTTACCCTAATAAAGGTGGCAACAAATATATAAACATAATATAAATGAGAGGTTTTGGTTATATGAATTGGCCAAAGCATAATTAAGCTCACCCGCCACGTCAAGGCACACTCTCAATAGGGTGAGAACCGACTCTCACCTCATACATAGCGGGCACACAAAGCAGTTTATACTGCTACCAAAACCTTATTAATGTGTTGGGGGAGGTGCAATTAAACCTCCTCCCTATTAACCCCTGGACAGCAAGCTGCAACCAGACTGATGAGGAGCCAACAACCTCAAATATGTGCAAACAGGGAAAAGAAAAAATGTCTGTGCGCTAAGCTAGTCTCAGGCTCAAATAATACAAATGTATAATACGAGGCCTACCAAACAGGTGTAAGCTGGTCATGGAAGGAAGGGGAGATTGGCCGGACACGGGACATACTATTAGCTATCCAGTCGATTGATACATGGGGCTGTATACACCCTGGTGACCCAATGTTTAACATAGCTTTCAGGACTAGCGATTAGTATGAATGAGCTCTGATAGCATTTATTGACCCCCTGGGTTTTTTTAGGGTGCTATTCACTACCTGGATGGATGTAATGTTTTAATTTTAATTCTTAAATTTAGTTTTTTACGTCTCTCATTTTTTTCTAGTCTATTAACTGGGATTTCGTTCCCACAACTAGTCCCCTGCTGTTTTTTTTTAGAAACGGGGAAGGTGATATCTGTATGGGTGAGGATGTATTGTAATTCATTTGTTTTAGGGCATTTACGTGTAAAATAAGACGCATTGCTCCAAGCTCTAGCATGGCGTTCATATTTGCTACAGACTTTCTGTAGAGAAATAAATGGCTATTGGGGGGGAAATGGAGCATTTTTATTTATTATTATGTTTGTTAAGAATAAAACACTTTTCAAATGCAAAACTTTACATGATTTTTCAACCAAACACAAGAGAAAATAGAATTTCTCCAAAAGCCTTAATTTTAACCAACAACCAAAGAACAGAAATCAATGAATCCAGTACATTCACTGGTTTCCCGGGAGTATCCAAAATTGCAGAGATTGTTATTGTACTTTTTTAATGTTTTTTGTTGTTGTCATGATTGGTTAAAGTAAGAAACAGGACTATTAATCAGATTCTTCAACACAAAACTAAACATAGATAGTGACCGGGGAGTTCTACTCAAAAACTAGGAATGAGGGGAGTCAGGGATCTCCTTCTGAGAATGGGGTACCTTCCGAATAGTGACATTGTGGTTAGTTAGCTTATTTACGTCGTATTTAGAGAATTACAGTGTATACAGTTTATAGAATTTGATGGCCGATGATTTTTGATGAACCGTTTGGCCCATTTAGATCTTAATCGGTTGTTGGTCTCGTTATAGAGTCAGCATAGCTTTATTCCTATCCCATGTATGTTTAAATGTCCTCATTGTTTTAGTCTCTACTTTGTCTGCTGGGAGGCTGTTCCGCTTATCTACCACCCTCCCGGTAAAGTAGCATTTGCTTACATTACATCTAAGCCTCGCACCCTCTAGTTATAAGAGGAGATGACTGGGTGTTACATTTTGTAAAACGTATATCACCAGTCTCAGATAATTATGCATTAATACTTTCACATAGTGTTAAATCTTTACCCAGATTTAAAATTATAATATATTTGAATCTTTTGCGGGCTACTGATGGCATTTAAAGTGTTAAATGTAAAAAAAAAGGTGCACGTTAGTACTGATACAAGAAACAGCAGCGAACTCTAAACATCTGCTGAGAAATGTTACGATCAGGCAAGTGAAAAAGTGCCTCGTAGCTGACGGCCCACAGAGAAACCGCGGTTACATGGAATAAAATGAATTATCGGTGTCAAGAACACAGAACTGCCTATTTTTTCCTCATTAATCACAAGGGTGCCGGTCATCTGCCGATGGATTTATGATGAAGATCTGTGATGAACTACATTATTATCATATATCATATGTTACATTTTGGAATATTTTATTTCTTTTGTTTAATTTTTACATTTTAAATGGTTTTGGGGGTTTTTTTACATATTGGTAACTTTTTACCTTTTGTTGTTATTATTGCGAAGGGAATATATAAAATTGATGACATAACATTATAAATACATAGACAGTAATATAAAGTTACCCCCTTTGCAACTATAACAGCTTCCACCATAAAGACATGATTGGATGAGTTTGGGGTGGAAGAACTTGACCGGCCGCACACAGAGCCCTGACCTCAACCCCATCGATGAGGTGCCAGCTATAGGAGCCGCATTAGGGGTAAGCGCTTTTGGAATAAGAAGGCAGTGGATTCCTGGCAAAGTCCCGCATTAACATGCCACAGTGTGCCCCTAATTCTCTCGGGCTCTGTTATTGTAAATTGTAGACTGGAAAGAGTGATTTGTAAGTAAATAGATGTGTCTGAGTAATAATATTCAGCTTTGTACCTCATACCAAATATTTTATTTCCGTATAAAACCAGCTTTGTGGGTCTTGTCGGGAGAAGAATTGGTAGCCTGCGAATGAAGCGTTTTTCAATTTGGAGAAGAGGTGCTTTATAACGCACACTGTCAATATAACATAAAGCCTCTTCAATTCTATGCAACCAGAAATAAAAGATGATTATACAGCTGTTCTTCAAGCCATTTATTTGATTTGTGTACAGAGAACACCGGAGAATGAAATATAATCTACGAGATACAGATTGTATTTGCCAAAAAAAAGCCAATGGGTTTACTTTTGTTACCACAAGAGATCATCCTTTCTATTTAATATATACGGAGCAGAGCGTCCAAGTGTAACCTCAACGCTAATAAAACCGCGTTACAATTTAATGAGAGATAATTTAGGGTTGGCACTTAAAGTAGACTTGGCATATAAAAAATTGACATTAATGTAAGCTGTAAACTGTCTATATTGTGCTAATTCTGTTTAATATATCATACGGCTTTTTTTCCTCCTTCCGGTTTTCGTTGGTGCAGAGGACATGACATTTCGATGGGTGCCCATATTGCCCATTTTATTAATGTTCTGTTTATTAATGTTGAGTTTGTTCTTGACTCATTTGCTTTATATTTTTATGTAACAAATAGGTTCTAAGTTATAATTTTAAGTCATCTGTTATTATTATGTCGTCGTTATAAATTACAATTCTTCATCACATAAAGTGTCAGATTAAGACAAAACAAGCCTCCTTACCTAGGCATGTGCCCAGTGCCTATGAAGTAAATATTATTATTCCTCCAGACAGTTTGTATTGTGAGAGTTAGTATAACAAGTGCTCCCCCATACACCATTCTTGTAATACAGGAATAAAAATAGGTGGGAAAATCCTTAAAAATAAGCAGAGGCTGGAGCTGGATGGGGCATATTAACCCCTTAAGGACAATGGGTTGTCCTTAAACCCATTAAAAACAATGTATGAAATCATGTTTCAGAAGCCAATTTGTTGTAGGGGGACAATTCACCGCAATTCCCATGGGAATAGCTCTAGCTACAATGATTTGAATACCTAATAACCCTAACTATGAGAGTAGAAGCCCATTGCTTGCTTGCAAGTCCTTAGCTTTTGCCTCCCTCTCCCATTACAATAAGGTCCCAGGATACATAATAAGGTCCCAGGATACATTTCATGTTCCCAGTCCAAGACATGGATTACATGGTCAGAATCCTGATTACTTGGAGTCCCCGTCTCCCTCCTTCTAATCTATCAGGTTGGGAAGTGGTAGGTTTTATGGATTATCCCCAATGGCATTAGACTGTAGGGTATGAGTACTGTAACCCAGTTACACGGGCTCTGCGGTCAAACTCAGAGCGCTGTAAATGTTAGATGGCCATTAGCTGACCAATTGTGATGTATTGGTATTATTATTAGTTGCCATATAGATGATTAATATTATTATATCTTTCATTTATATAGCGCCAAAAGGGTATACAGCACTTCTTACAGTCCCTACATTCAAAGGGTCTGATAAAACTAGAATCGACGGACTCGCAAGCTTACAATCTAGATCAAAGCGGATCGAAATGTTACCTAATTTGCTCACCAGTGAAAAGCATGAAATGAAACGTGGAGCTTTTCATGTCCGAGGCGCAGCTCTTGTGTTTTTTTGTTTAGAGGAATATATTAGCAAACAATGCGTTAGCAGCAGGTGTTTGTGTGGCGTTCGCGCCGCGTGTATAGTACTAGAATGGGATATCTGCCATTGTTATGCAAGCTTTCGCTTATCAGTATGCATGCTGATTTGGGATGTTTCTCGTGTAAATCACCCACCAGTTTTTGTTTGTGTCTACGGATCCTCTGAGTCACAAAAAATTGGGATTTCGGTCCAAGGTTACCAGCTGTCATGATTTTTGGCCAAAACGAGTGTTCGGCAGGAAGGAACCATCTATAAAATCTAATTAAAACCGACAAACCGCGTAACTGGAGAAGTATAAGTTCGGTGATTATTTTGTAAATAAAAAAAACCCCTAAATTGGAACACTATGTAGGCAATATAGCATAACACGTATGATATAATACATGTAGCATAGCATGGGAATCTGCCTGCTAACCTGAAGAAGACATTGTCGCTTAATGATACAATTCTCAAAACTAAACTAATTACCTTGAAACAATTATAGTATCAAGTTGTTTCTCTTTGATAAAATGTATTTCATATAGTGCTCATTCATTGTGTTGGTTTACATATCGGTTGTACTGACACAAGGAGTAAAGCACAATTTGCCTTATAAAACCGTTTTCTACTGTTTCTATACACGTTATTGTGACGTTTAGGGCTGGAGATACGCCCATACCCAGCAAACATTCTGAGCTCCTAGAAAAGGGGCTATAGAGGAGGAAAAAGAAGGATTTTGATCTCTTAAGTACAAACACTATACTAAGCTCCATGCTTGTCTGAGGGGCAGTTCTATACAGTTCTTTGCTTTGAGAAGATCATCATAATTCACCAACTTGCCCATGGGCATACACAGAAGAGGGTTAGAGGGGACACCCTGGCAGGGGCAATAACTTCACAGGGCCCTGCAGGATTCTCCTGCGACTGTTGTGCTTTTGTCCTCTACTAAGTCTTCTTGGTGTGATATACAGTATTAATGCATGTATGTTATATAAGCGTGATGGAGCTTGGGGGTTTTTTTCTGCCCCATTTTATAGCACACATGAGCTGTCATTAGATTAATCTCATGTGGGTTTTGTGTTCTCAGTAGTAGTAACTTGAATGCTTCATCTTGGACAGGGCTATTATTTTTCACCTCTTGGAAAAATTTTGTGGACGTCTATGACCCTGCCCCACACTGGCCCAATGGACTACATTATGTGGGTGCTGGTGTGATGTCATATGGGCCGCCACCATACCTTTCTGGTTGAAGCGCCGCTTCTCCGCGTCACTAAGGGGAAACCCTGGGTCATGGCACCAACTACTCCCTGCCCACTGCCCCCCAAAAATTATGTGTGTCCCACATCCTTCAAGTGGGGGTTCTGGGTAGCCTGAGCCAAAGACTTCCCAGGGATGGCCTCCACCTGACATCATAATCCAATCACCCAAATGACCCCAATGAGAGCAGGTTTGCGCATGTAATATCCCCATAGAAACCACTATAAAGTTATTTGGCCATATACCCGGGGGAAAGGCCGATACACCCTGTGGGGTTCCATGAACAGAGGGCTCTGTATTTATTAAAGACTGTCTGAAGCTCCTCATATGCTTCTTGTTGCGATGCATGGAGCTCTATTCATCCATAGACACTGTGGTCAGTGAACAGATTTATTTCGCAACAGTGTAAAGCTTGTCAATTTTGTGCAATTTAATTATATGCCCTTTATATATATATACGTCCCTTGTGTGCGTATGATTAAATGTAATAAATGCAAACCATTTGCTGCTGTAATTTGCATGGTTTATATTATACTGCATATGTTCCGACAGCAATTCCTGTATTCTGCGGCTTGCAGCAGACTTTCTTCTTCCTTCCTGTTAACAGCGGAGCGGGACACGTGCCAGCGAACATTCCCTATTCCAAAAATATGTTTTCAGCAGATATGCCAGTTTTCCCAAAATCTACATTCTATACACTAGATAAGTTTGGAAATGGAGTTTATAAACACACACATACCCCTACCTCTTTTCTCCTCGCCGTACCCCTACTAAAGGCTGCATGAACCAATCAACAACCATCAGCGACTTGACTATAAGGGGGTGATGAATGAGGTTTCATTCATTTTGTTCAGGACATTCCCATATGGGCAGTATAGGCGGCCATGTTGGTGGCTAACCCAGGGCTGAGATTTTTTACATTTTCTCATTAGTAAGGTGCAAATTTATATTCAAGGCACCATTCGGCACAAAGGCTGTAGCCCGGAAACCCTACTGTGTGGGTGGAGTTTGCTATAAAATGGGGTGGAGCATGGCCATAAATGGGCAGAATATAGTCAAGACTGGGTGGGGCTGCTGTTAACCCCTTCCCTTTCACCTCCGGTTTAAGAATAAGATTTGGCCAGTGTGGACTATTAAACATGGGCGACTTATTCAGTGACTTATCTACTACTTTGGATTAAAAACCCTATTGTTAATAGCAGGGGCAATAAAAAAAGAACTCTTTTGAAACATAAGAAATGGTCTAGACTAGTAAATTTACAGTAAATTGTGAAGAAGAAGAAGTATTGAAAGTGCATGGCTTCTGCTAGCCAGACGCAGAGACATTCAAATTGGACTTGGCGTCATGTGACTTCAATATTTAATCGGAAATTGTGATATAACCCCCAAAAAATCCCATATGTGCCTCTACCAAGTATTCACATCTCACTGTTAGCTGCCAAAAGCTCTATCTTTGCAGTTTCCTACCAGTGCAATGTTCCTTTTCATTCCGGTGAGATGGGGCTATAATTATAATCCTTTGTTTTCAAAATACATTGTACCGTGGAGATCTAAGTCATTTTCTGCGAGGTAGCAATTACATAGAACAATTTTGCTTTGATTATTGTAATTAAATATTTTCCACAAACCAAGGAATTTTATATGTATAATATAGAGAAGTCATTTTTCTATTTGATACATACTACAGTATAGTTCTTAAAGGGAATGGTCACCATTGGAACTTTAGTTATAACTAAATTAATTTATTTAAATGAATTATAGCTTGGACTATTTTTGGAAGCCGGTGTCAATCGCAAATAGTGGCAAAGTGAACATGATTTAATCAATCTCCTTTCCGAATTGGGTGAAATAATCATGCACGTCCTAAGAACATGAAGGTTAGAGGGCTGAGCTGGCCCTGCATAATGCATAGTTCAATCAAAAAGGTGATTTACGCAGTTCCAACCATGAGCTCATTCTTTCTTGGCAAGCATATGACCTGGTTTTTTCTTGTTATTTTTGAATTTGCAGTCTTAGGTTACAATAAGTCGGGGAGTAGTAATTGTTTCTAGACACCAGAGACAGGGGTCCAAGGAGGTTCCTTGTGGTCAAGGCCAGATTAAGGAGCTTTGGGTCCTGGAGTAATTATACAGGAAGGGCCCCTTCTCTGGATTTTCTGGAAACATGTTTTTCTGCTTTTTCTCTGCTTTCTGCCTCTTGCGGTATTTCTTTCCTTCTGTTCTAATGTTTCCTCCCTCTTTGAGAACTTTTGTTGCCCAATCTCTATCCTGTTCTATTATTTTCTTTCCTTTTTCTTTCTTTTATCTTGCTTGACTTTTCCATTATTCATCACCTTTCTAATTTCTGCTCTGCCCCCCCCAGAAGAATTGGTACAGAGCCCCACGGAACTGGACCATGGAGCTATTGCTCCTCGTGTCTTCTGACGTTAATCTGGACCTGCTCGTGGTCTAGGCTAGTGCATGCGTTCCTATCAGAATGTGGAACACCAACGTAGAACACTTATATTTTCATAAATATTTCACGCGTATATCTATATGTTACCGTGAGTGCATTTTGTTTCTGCGGAGAGGTTTTACATGACAAATATAAAACCCACTGTAGACTATTAGCACATCGAATCAAATACAATGTGAGCTAAATTCATCTTGGGCAGGAAGCGTTAGGATAGTTAACAATCCTGATGCTACTATTAATGGTCGCTGGCTCAGGGGATCTATTACATTATGACACTAAGGGCACGATAAATGGAATGTTGTAGAAGTCATTCAATCCCGTGCCTTTCTCCGTGGATATTTCCAGACTGATTTCTTCTCATGTGTAGAAGTAGAATTTATAAATGATTCCAGGCCTGTAATTTGAATCCAATGTGGAAATCGTGGTGCGCCGGTGACATTTCCTGAGTGATGCTCGGTCTCTGGAAACCTTCTTGGCAACCCTGTCGAGCGGCATTACGATCCTCTGTTCTTGTATTGAGCAGCATTTCATTGGCTTTAACCTCGATAAAAATCCTTCTGTAGAGGGTTAAACGCTGATAAATCAAAGTAAAATAAACTCAGCGTTTTTGTATTGCTGGCAAGTTCCTTAATAATAAAATATTAGACTGTTCTGGCCAATCAAAGGTTCTTGTGACACTCGGGTTAACGGGCACACGTTCTGTACTTAGCCCAGGCCGACGCTCGGCTCTGTCCGTCACAAAGGGAGGAACACAAGACGTGGCCAAGCTGCCCTAAAATGGCTTCTCTCTTTGGGCAGTTGGTTTTTTGGGGGGTAATTGATGGGAGAGGTTGGCCAGGGCCAACTCACCCTTCTCTATGTATAATAACTGTTGGATCGGCAGGTTGGATGCCGCAGGGCGAGACTATCGGCTGGATATGCCCGGTCCGACACTACATGAGCGTCCGCTCGGATCTAGCCTTTGGCTACTGGCAGCAGTTGGTCTTGTTCTAGTCCAGCACTAGAAACATCATTCTTTGTACCGCTAAACGCTCAAATACTTCACAGGTATCTTAAGGGAATGCGTTATTATCTTTATTATCTTATGAATTAAAAGCAGGTACGGATAGGTCGTTGCCATAAAACTGAAAGAGGCTCTTGAAATAAACCTTCAATAGAAAGAATAAAAAGACAGGTTGGATTGGGGTCCCCTAAGCCTACATGCCCATCTTCAATAGGTCTATAACTCTATATCCCATCCCTCTTGGTTATGACACTATTATAATGTGTTATCATACGATCATTCACATGAGCATCCTCATACTAGCCACCGATTGTTAAAGTCTACGCAAATGGCTAACATTAATTTCAGTGTTTAAAAATAAAGCTTTTAAAAGAATTATAGAACATTTCTATTTTGCTCAAAGCAAACTGCAGCCTATAACTTTAAATATTCCGGCAGCGACGTTGGCTTGTAGGCGCTGTGGGTTATGAACTTTTTCCCTATTGTGATCACGAACACGTTCCGGAACTCTGAAATTTATTATAATATATTCCAATTAATCAAGCTACATTGTAATGAATTTTCCAGTAATAACAACGTAATTGTTTTAAGTCACTAATTGCTTGTAATTATTACTGGAAAGATCAAGATATTTTCTTGTTAAGACGCAGAAAAGATTAAAAAAAAAACATTTCTTTGAATTTTTTTTTGTTTTTGGTTTTGTTTGAAAAATGTCAAAAATGACAGACTGACAGTGAGCTAAATATCACATTTACAAACACAATATAATATACCTTGATTCATTTCATAATCTTTATAATATTTAAATAATCATTTGGGAAATAAAATGCTAGACACTTAATTCAAAGAAATATTATCGCTCCCTTCTCACATAATTCATTTCACACTCTGTATAGTTAATATGAGGCATTATAAGTATTATTTAAACACTAATCATGAAATGGAGCTACTGAAATAGATGAAAGTGTTAATGGGTCTTTATAGAGAAAAAAAAGATGCTTTAATATAGATTGTCTGATGTTCTTGGAAAGTCAACCAAGACAGCATAAATCTATGAGTATCAGGTACGTATCAGGATTCAGATTCAGAGCCTACTATAGATAGGGGGAATGCCGTCACCTAAAGCGGATAGATGTCAATAACATTTTAAATATACCAACATACAATAAATAAAAAAAATGGAATAGACACACAGCTCCAGAAAAGAAAGGTTTTCGAAGTTCTTGTTCTAAACAATGTTGTTCCAGAACAGGATTAGATAGGCTGGTGTTTTTTTTGACGTCAATCCAGAACCAACACCGTCTACCTCCAGAAGATGGTCCCTGAGCCATCCATCCATTCACTTGTGGACATCTCCTAAGAAGAACTCTCCTGTGTTTGCACAAGGCTCAAATTTGGCTCTAACACTAGCCTTTATTTTGGAATGTCCTGGCAAAACCATATTCTCTGTCTTACTTATACAGAACAATTGGAACGAGGATAATATTGGACATTTTTGCAGACAACATGGCCTGCTGAAAACCTTAGCAGTGATATCCCAGTATCAAGGGATCTTCTTCTGCCCTAAATCAGATGAAACAATGCCGCGTTCATTGAGTTCTGTTCACCAGTTGGCAGCTAGAGCCAGCTACAGTTCAAAAGATACCATGTATTGTGGCCCAATTGGGGAAAACTTCTCACAGGTAAAATAAACCATACTAATTATCCTACAAGTTAATTACATTACACTTTCAAAATGCAACACTAGCCACCGCTGTCCTAGCTTGATAATTGCTAGACTCGGTCATCGCTCATATGGACTTTTAAAAGCCTGGTGCCGCAACTTGGCCGGGGAGGAGGTGCAATCGACTCTATTGGTCGCTTGCAGGGGTCTCCTCTGGCATCAACCAATTGGTTGATGCCAGAGGAGGCCCCTGCAGGCTACAAATAGAGTCGCTCACACAACCCTTTAACTCCTGACGGCAGAACTTGGCCTGGGGAGACCATAGTCTCCCCACTCCAAGAGTTAAAGGTCCGTAGGAGCGACTCTATTGGTCATTCGTACGGACCTTTAACTCTTGGAGCGGGGAGACCAGTATTCGCTCAAATACGAACGCACAAGTCTAAAAATTACCACAACTACTTGTAAGACAACCATTCCATGTTACGTTCTAAGCCTTTATCCAGAAGGATCATCTGCCTCCCTGGTGCTACTCGCAGGATGACGTGACGTGTTCAAATTTCGCAAATTTGTTTTTTGTTATTATTGCTGCTACCCTTTAAAATAAAATAAAAAATAAAACTAGCTTAAAGCTAGCAATCTATCGGGATTTCAGTGTCTTCCATGAACAGGGAAAAATAAGAATGATTCAGGGAGACTTTATTAGCAAAAAATGTTCAGCTCTTTATATTCATATTGCCAGGGGAGTGAAAATTAGGCAAAATTATTCATTTTTAAAACAGCGCTAAAAAAGGTTCATGTATTAACTAGGACATATGTGCATTTTTAATTTAATATTATTGTTTCTGGCTATTTTGTATTAATTTTAGAAACTCATGGACTTCAATGAGTATTATGAAGGGCCAACCCCAGTGAGCTTCTCCTGCAGGATGGGCCAAGTTGGTTCTGGGTCCAGTGCTGGGTCTGTGATCCCTATTATCTTGTATCATATATGTACTAAAATATACAGTATTTGCAGAATCATAGCATTAGGTATCATATTAGCCTGTTTCTGGACCTTCGTTCCGCAAAATCTTTTAACTTGGTTTAATGAACGTGCTCATGGATTCTACTATTTAAAAAAAAAAAACATCTAGTCAGTTAAATTACATTCTGACAATTTCTGAATGTCAGCAATGTGAATATGTAAATATTACATATTTCTGAAAAAAAACACCTTGGCACCGGAGTTTTCATCCTGGATGGCTGCCATATTGGGTTCTGGGTGCAGAAAAATCAATTTTTTCAGCATTAGATGTCAAACTGTGAGAATTCTTAAAATCTGTAATAGATGCCATTTTTGTTCAGTTTGGTTGCATGTTAAGAAACAGCTACCAGACCTGGAGGTATTTTTCTGATTTGCATTTATGCAGTTTTGTGTTTGGGGATTTACCAGAAAACATATAAAAATGTCTTTTTTTCTAAATATCAACAAACCTCTCCCGGTTCATTCACAGAGAAAAAAAATAGAAAAAAAAAAAACATAACCACTTAATGGGGAAAAAAATTCTGCATGTTCAGCTCTCGCTGTTAAAGCTTTTAATTGTAATAAGGTACTAAGGAGAGTTAGGGGATAATTGCATGCAATTTGGCATATAATCACAGAACAAACGGGGGAGTTTATGAACATTCAGGTTTCCAGTTTATTCTATAAACAGATTTAGGTAAATTGTGTTAAGATGGGGAATTTCACCTCAATCATGCTTTATGGAAAATGAGCCCCATCTGTTTACCCCAAGACAGGAACAGAGATTACCAAGACGGGCCTGGCACTTTAAGGCCAGTGGCCGCCTAATGACATAAGCATGGCCGACGGCTGGATATGACAAGCCGCGCGTTACGCTTTTATGCTCACGTAGTATGTGGATGGGGATGTCCAGACGATGGCTGCACACTACGTATGGGATGCCATCAGCCAGTGGTCCACCAGGCATTTGCTCAGTTTGTCTGATGGCCAGTAGAAGGGCCACATACCTCCCGTCATGGAATTTCTCCTATTCTAGGGCAGTCACTCGAGCTCCTTATTGCAACAAATCCCGGTACAGGCATTTTCTACACCCAGTGGTCCCCATCCAAAGCTCACCAGTTCTGCATACCCCCTACGTGCCCTTGTTGTTGAGGAGGGTGCCATTTTTAGGACCTCAAACTCTTTGCTGGGTATGATTAAATCAAGGTGCTCTACAAACAGTAGGAAAATAGTGTATAATTAATTGTATATATAAAACAAATTGTCTTCTAAATTTCTTCCTTCATTAAATAGGTAGCTAGTCATTTGTTACAAAGTGAAATAAACGTCCTGGTAAAGCTACATACACTAACCCATTAGTGGCCATTACCACAAGGAAAATTAAGTAAACTGGCCAAGCAATGAGCTCATCTGGGGCCACAGGAAGTTCCGCGTGGGTGGGGCCCAGGACAAAATAGGCAGAAAAATGAAGCAGCAGAGAAAGATTTGTAAATTGAGCAAAAATATCAAAAACATTTCTTTGATCATGTGTTTAATGGCACGAAAGGCTGAAATATCCTGTGCTCTCAGGAAAAGTCTCCTTTCGCTACTTCTTATGAAGATAGCTTTTTTAAACGTTTATATCATGAAAACTAGCCATTACCTAATCAACATCCGGTCCTGCCGTGCCTTCCCTTCTGAACCAATCAACAACAATCAGCAACTTAGCGACGGTTGAGAGATAACGTAACTTTTAGTTGTGTGTAACGTGGGCCTAGAGTTCCCACAAAGAATATTCACGTATAGAGATCTTATATTTAGTTTTTGGGTTTATTGGGAAATCCCCGGTTTAAACGCCGTCGAAAGATGTTGGCGAATCAGTAAAAAAATTGGTACCAACTAGACTGAGCCGATCCTTTAACGGCACCATAAAGAGCATGATTAACTTCGTATTAAAGAAACGTTAAGATTCCATGTTGGTATTTTAGAAACATTACAACTGGGAAAAAAAATTAATTCGGTTACCATGGAAACAAGTGGTGGGATATATCAGATGCAAAGCACACGGTGGTTATGCTACACTTTTCCAGTAAGCTTAATAAAGATGTATTTTTTTTTATTTTTTTATACTAAAATAAGGATTCTTGTCTATGGAAAAAAATGACAAGTCATTGAGATCTTTGGGATGTAAGGTTAGATGTTAAAAAGACGTCCCGCGCGCCATGTTAAGTGGCGTCCCCTCCTCGCAGATAATGCATTAGGCGCTTCAGGAAGAATGTGTTGGGAGACTTGTTGCCATGGAGACCCAGTGCTTTTTCTGGTATTCCCCACAGAAAGTAAAGGATTTCCCCTCTACCATCCCCCAACCTTCATACCAGAAAAGACTATTCGACCTACTGAGCCTTCGGGCGGACGGAGAGAGGAAGGGAATTTCTGACGGACGCTTAGCGGTTTGGAAAAAAGAAACATTTATTAAAGAAGAAGGAGAAGAGAAAAAAAACATAAACAATTAGGGGAATAATTGTGAGAGCTTTGCTTTGAATTATCAGAGATAATTTACTCTTATCACCCAGAACTAACGTGAGCAGCGACCCCTGTCAAGCATGAGATTAAACATTTAGGTTAAAGCTCGCTGCACTTCTTCACACAAGAATCTACAAGACAGAATGGATCCCTAGGGAGTGCGTCATGAAACGCTTGGGTGAACCTAAAACATGAATAAAGGACTCATAATAGCCGCGTGATAATTGGAATCCCCATTAAAGCAGAAACAATGTCTTCTGTGAGACCTTCCGGGGCTCGATGCCCGTACCGCGGTGCTGCTTTCTGCCCCGTAATACCCCGTAACTAAACGTTACATCCAACGGGCGATATCAGGCCGTAAGGAAATAGAGACGTTTCACAACGTTCAGATATCTCATGCTCTCCGTAATAAAATGCGTCCAATATATACATATATATATATATATATATATATATATATATACATTGTGTCTGTTCGCTATGCCCTGTATAATGTGTACGGAATGTCGGAGTATTCTTAAAACTTAGCTCATTGATTTGACTATGCATGATGAAGGGTTACAGCAGAAGATCACTGGGGTTAGCACATTGATCTCAGGAAGTCAAAACTCTCCCTCTTTAGTGAATATGCCAGGGGTGTCCAACCTGCAGCCCTCCAGCTGCTGCATGACTACATCTCCCATGCTCCTCAGCCAGCCCCTTAGCATTATGGGAGATGTAGTCCTGCAGAAGCTGGAGGGTCGCCGGTTTGACGCCCCTGGAATATGCCCCAACATTGTTGTGTATGTAAATGCATAAAATATCGTGCATTCTATTTATAATGCCTTGTGCGCTCTAGCGACACCTCCTGATGGAGAAAGTGTTAAAGCCACCACAATAACAGTGTAGGCATTTAGTAAATTCGGTGGTTGCCAGCCTAGGTTCACCATTTTTAGTCCATGCCTCCTGACTGTCCCAGTCTATGAGGGACAGTCCCTCTTTGGGACCCTCTTTTCTAGCCGCTGAGAATGCTTGCTGGGTATGAATGTATCACAGGGTTCTTCAGACCTAAAAATCACAATAACGTGGATACAAATAGCAGAAATTGTCTTAATAAATAAATTATCCAAATAGAATGTGTTATTTTTTTATTTAAATGCTCCTTTGAGAGCTATGAACGGATGTCCATTAGGCTTTTACGGAGGGTCATTCTCAGATCATACATACATTTTTCATGCGCGCATTTTCACAGTACCGCTCTAATCCTTTTGGACCGCAAGTGTTCTCCTCCATCCATACCCCTGAGCACCACATGTTACTATAATCAAGATTTATATTGTTTATCAGTAAACACAAAGGAACCTATGTATGGCCCAAGAGACCTTCTGCAGATGTAGTAGTCCAGCTGCAGTAGGACTACATCTCCCATAATGCTCTTTCAGCTAAGTGGCTGATAGAGGAGTATGGGAGATGTAGTCCTGTAGCAGCTGGAGATGTAGTCCTGTAGCAGCTGGAGGGCCGCAGGTTGGACAGCCCCACCTTACACTCTACGTAATTGAAATCAAGTTACTTTTCCCCCATTTGGTAAGAAATCTGCCATGAATGACTGTAGTTATAATGGATACATTTACCTTGAATTCTTTATTCTTATATTGTCCCATTAAAGGTGCTGTCCCACCGACACGGCCGTATTAGACACATTTAAAACTAAATTCAGCATTCGAAACAGCATCCCTAGTGCTGTTGAATGCAAAATCCTCCCATAAATAATTATTCAATCACGTGAAATGTCGCTATATTTTTCTCCGGGAATTCTTAATTTTCGTGTCACAGATTTTTATCGTGAAACTGAAAAGGCTGTGATATCTTCATAAAGAATAAGGTTTATTCATTTGTCGGGTATGTATGTGAGAATTCATTAAACAGTGAGTTTTTCATGTCAATATGTAGTATATAAAAAAATACGGAAAGGACGGTACTGCCCTTTAACACGCTAAGACTCACCCAGAGAGGCATTTAAATCCCAGAGAGTCTTAGTGGGTTGAAGGGTAGTGCAGTCCCACTGACTTAGCATCAAGAAACAGCCAATATTTATGCTTCAGATTGGTGCTTTTTAGCTATTTAGCTAGAAACATTTTTCGGAAAAAAAAACATGCTTTTTGGGAACCCTGATATCTCTTGTCTTAAGGACCTACATTAGAATGAAAGTCAACCGATAACATATATATATATATATATATATATATCATCCAAGGAATGATGAATATGGTCTGATAAATAATAATCCTACTAGAACGCACTTTGTGGATTAACGTATATTTTGACATAGGTAGGTAGATTGATTGACGGTTTCTCGCTTCTCCACGTAGGAAATGAAAGTATTAGACATTTTTTAATATAATGATGATAACCTGGAAAATTTATGCTTAATTGACTTTGTAAAAAAAAAAATATATGAAACATTTCATAACCTGCGCATGTACTGAGCGCATCATTTTATAATATATATATTATTTAGATTATATTTTATGTTATTTGCAAATATAAGTAAAATTCCGTAGGCCCTACATAGGAAAAAAACAATAAATCTACATATGTGAGTAAATTGCTCAATGGTATAAAACTGCAGAGAGGGGATGAATGAAGACGCGATAAAACACAGGAGATAAGATTGCAAGCCTCGTTATCCAGTGTAGGATTTCATTGACGGTAACATCACATCTGACATCACAAATGACAGATATGAGATCACTGATAACATCATATAATGAAATCTGACGCAGAGGAGATATTTTAAAAAGTAAGATATTGAGTCACCTGATGTTTTTGGGAATATCAAGCGCCGTAGCATGGGTTTAGGGTCTGAATTTGATCACTGAAGTCCTTAGTTGCCTACACCTGCCTTAATCTGGCCGCGTGACTTTTCTGATCTCCCCAACTGACCAAATGATCAGCAGCATTCTAGGGCAATTAGCCAATGGTAAAGAGGCGTATTGCCCCTAGACGTCCTGCCCTACGCATAGTTGGCATGCATTGCGGACCCTTGCCATGTCACTAAAAGGAGCCCGGTTGTCGAACTGAGAGTGGAAATCAGAACTCTGAGGGGGAGTCTGATGCTGATTTAGGATATTTTAGATTACATCACGGCTGACATCACCAATCACAGCTGTGAGGTCACTGATTTTGTGGGGAAAATAGTTCTTATGTCCTCTCAAGTTTAACGGCCAAGATCTGCATTAAGAAAAGTCTAGCAAGTTGATATTTTGTAAACATCTCATTGAACACATTTGCTGACTTAGCTGCCAATTGGCCTACAAGTTGGGAATGACTGCTGAATTCTTCTCACGCTTGCTAAATATTAGAGCTGAAACAACGAATCGATAAAATCGATAATAATCGATAACGGAAATCGTTGTCGACGATTTCCGTTATCGATTAATCGAGTGATCGAGTCGTCGTTGGAGCACTAGGCTCCTTTTACTTACCTCCGCCTGCGTTCCCCGGTTCTGCTCCACGCTCTGCAGTCTCCGCCTTCTTCATGCTACGTGACGACGGAGGTGACGCGCGTCTACTATCAAGTTTGAAGTGGAACAAGTTCGTAGCGGAGGTAAGTACTCTTTATGTCTATTGTCTGTGCGAATGTGAGAGAGAGAGAGAGAGAGAGAGAGAGAGAGAGAGAGAGAGAGAGAGAGAGAGAGAGAGAGAGAGAGACTGGGTGCAGAGCAGAGTGGGGGTGGGGGGCATTGCAGGGTGTGAGACTGGGTGCAGAGCAGAGTGGGGGTGGGGGGGCAGGGCAGGGTGTGAGACTGGGTGCAGGGCAGAGTGGGGGTGGGGATGCAGGGCAGAGTGGGGGTGGGGGCACAGTGCAAGTTGTTTTTAACATCTAGTTCTTAAAATTATTTTAAATAAATGAAAAATTTGCATATTTTTTGTTTATCCGATTAATCGATTAATCGAAAAAATAATCGGCCAACTAATCGATTATTAAAATAATCGTTAGTTGCAGCCCTACTAAATATTGAAACTCACTATACGTATTGTTGATGCAACTGCATTAATCCTGGCATGTTACATTGAACTGGTTGATTACCGGTTTGATCAGCATTTCTAAAGAATATAGTGAATGGGAGAGAAACAGGTGAACAAGCTGGAGCGTGGTACAAGCCAAACTCTAGCTTAGTCGAAGTAGCCTAAAGCAAGCCAACCATAAGCAGCCCATTGATGGTGGAAGAGGAAACAATGAATCCAGGTGTAGCTTGGGTTTGTTTTAGGTTATCCAGAATTCTTATATACATCAGTGAATTTATTACATCATAAGTGCACGTGCTTATATGTAACTAGGATTATGTACCACATCCAAGGGAGCTTCTCTTTGATAGTCCATGCGTAGCATACAGCATATCATCATCAGATCATCATCCGCAAGTCAAAACGTTAAGTTAAGAAAATCCTTGGGAAAAGTAACATTTCGGAACAGGAAAAGAGGCTTGTAATTTTCTTTTTAAAAATAATAACTGTTCGCCAAAAAAAAAAAAACATTCCTAAAGGTGTCTCCAAACTTCTTATCTGCTTGCCGAAAAAAAAGGGATCTTTTAAAGCAGATTCATAAAGATCTGGAGGTAGCGGTTTGATGCTCAGAGCAGACGACGACGGGAACAGCCTGTTCTTCAAGATGAGTAATTTACGGACTACTATTTCCTAACCGAACCTTCCTGCCTGACATTTATTCCTCTGCAAGGATTTCCAACCAAATCAAAGCGGTTGCAAGTTTTGTTACTTTGTTTTATAAAGAAGAGGAAAAAATGTTTCCATTTACCTGCTTGAAAGTGTGTGCCAGGAACTTGCTGAATATAATAAATATATATATATAATATAAAGCTGCATGTGGGTTATAAGTAGAAGTCTTAATGTAAAAAAATGTATAAAATGGGATTCTGTGCCTAGTTTTATAAGTGATGTCATCACTAGCAAACAATGAAATCTTCTTGAAAATTAGACATCTTGATTTGTTGCGATGGTGATAAAGCCAGCCGAGGGGGCACCCAAAAAAAAACCCATTTACTTGCAAGAATATTTTTGTAAATTTTTGGCTAGAGGATTTGCTCAAATTTTTTGTTTCATTTTCACAAAATATTGCCAAATATTCAAATCCAAAATATATGCGTCTAGAAAAATATACAAAGTACACAAATGAGTGATAATTACATTGAAGGGGTGTAGTCAGAGACGGGGGCGATCATTTGCACGTCTCTTTGTGACCTATTGATCGATAATTATAATTCCTGCTGGTTTTATACACATTATCGGGGCTGTTAGGACTGTAGAATAGTCAGAAAACATTCTGAGCTCCTAGAAAAGAAGGGAACGGATACAGAGATTTGTGGCACTTGGGAGGTATGATCTTTTTTAGATGTATAAATTGTGTTATTACTTCAAGTATTTATTCTTATTGTGTTTTTTCATCAGTTTTGACTTTTACCGTTTAATTTCTGCACGGCCGGACTTGCGATGACGAGGTAGCCCTGGCGTAAGTGCGGCCAATGGCTGGACATGCGCGGCCGCACGCTACGCTTTTATGATCGTGCCTCTATCTGCACACTGCAGGTATTCCGCCTGGACAGATGGACAGCCAGCGCCTGCATTTCTGGAAAGAAAAAAAAAAACCCTTTTATCTTTCCATAAAACATGATTGAATTGACCAATAACACAATAATTACCCAACAACGCTCTGTTTACCTTTAATGTATTTGCCTTGGTTTATCGCATCACAGAATAGAGCAGTGAATATTGTGAATGAATGAAGTATTTCAAGTCCATGTCCTCAAACCACACCACAGGTCTGTGTATTTGCCATAAACGTTCTCGAGTCTTTCCGAATACACTCATTATATTCCGTCGTTCAGACAAGACGTCCTTGGCCATTCGACCGTAGACGGAAATTATGCCTGTAGGAGACAACAATTTCAGAATTCGCAGAATAGCGGAGAAAACGGGAATTCGTATGCTGAGGCTGTTTTGTAAATAAAAAATAATGAATAGTTCTGTATTTTGAGGGTTTTTTTTATGTTTTAAATGCACATCAAACAACAGAGAGGAACCAAACGGCTCATCTAATGCTTAGTTCAAAAAGCGCTATTGTACAGAATATTATTGAATGTTCATGACAGGGGGACCCCTTTTATGAAGCCATAATCGCCTTTTCTCCTTTAAATACCTGGGGATACTTTACAGATAAACAGATGTTGGCTCACAAGTGGGGTGAAAACAAACAATATCCAGTGCCTTTCACGTATTCGGAGCTTAAGCTGGCGGTATGATGTCCCAGTGAGCCGCTGCAGAGAAGAATGCGTATAAAAGTACTGAAATGTGCATTATTAGAAAAGTTTTAAAAAAATTATATTTGCCTTAGGCAGAAGCTGCAGCTACAGAGATGCAGCTCCTCACCTACTCTGTGGTCCAACTATTTTAGCCAATCAGTGGCAGGAAAATGTTTCCATGGAAATCTCAATAGACAAACCCCCCCTCCCCACACACACACACACACATCTGTAGAGTTAACTGGTGGTAAGCATACATTTCCAGATTGGAAAATAGAGGGTGGAGAATGTAAAGGGACAAACGCATACGGGGCATTCTGCAGGACCGTTACTTTGGACACATACTACATACTCATGCTAACACACACACACTGTATGTGACACACACTTACACTTACACATTCATGCTAACGCACAAACAAATTCATGCTGGCACACACACACACACATTCATGCTAACACACATCTACACATACACATTCACGTTAACACACGCCTTCCCCACCTCTTTACCTTACTTGCAGCTTCCATTCTGGCTGCTCAGACATACTGTGTCTGGTTGTCACAGAGCATCATGGGAGTTGGAGTTCTACAGCACTTGTTGGCCCATAGGTACACTCACAGGTAAATGAGTTGTTATCAAGATGTTCAATAATTGACTGTAATTAACAGAGCAGTCATGTTCCAATTAAACGTATGAGAGGTAGATAAATGAACGCCCTCTCAACACATCAATCACTGACATTTGGAAACCAGCTGTCTTATTTAGCGATTTCATATTTACATCAATTCCGCTTTTAACTGAAAAAAACCTGTTAACGTCAGATAACGAGGTTAATGCGTTAATTAACCCTAACACAACCAGGAGTTAAAACCTAAGATACAGTGCAGCGAGATCCAATTTTTTATTTCTTTATTATTTTTTTAATAAACACAATTCTCTCATTTTTTTAATAAACAATTTGATATATTCAGCTTTATGTTATACCAGATGGTCTCAAACTGTGGCCCACATGACAGCGATAGAAACTCTGTATATCCGCAGGATAGAAAATGGAAGCGGGAAGGAAATGTAGTTTTTATATTTCTTGACAATAAGCAACATGTGATAAACCATTTCCAATGAATCAATATCAGGCCCAGAATGGCCACCCAGGCAAATACTGTGCCAGCAATAACACGTAGCGAGCGGCTGCGCTTATCCAGCAGTCGGCCACACTTACGACATCAGGCGGTAGCTGGCCTTAAAGTGACGGAGCCCCCCATATTCACCAGCCCTTCCCTGATCAATATCTTCCGGTTAATTCACAGAATATTTCTTCTTTATGTATTGTTTTTATTGCTTAATCACATTAGGCTGTGCTGGGTGGTTCTGGGTGGATCTTTTTGACTCCCTGCATGGAGTTGTGTGTTGTTTTTTGGGGGGGGGTATTCCTTGCTGTTTTGCGAATTCTCTTAACTGCCCAGTGTTGGTCACTTTATCTTTATTTGACCTTTTATATAGTGTCATACTGTATGTGTGGACATTTCAGACTATCTATATGTATATATATATATATATATATATATATATATATATATATACAGTATCTCACAAAAGTGAGTACACCCCTCACATTAATAATAATAATATTTTATTATATCTTTTTATGTGATAAAGTAGTGAGTGTACAGCCTGTATAACAGAGTAACTTTACTGCCCCCCCCAAAAAAAAAATAACTCAACACACGGCCATTAATGTCTAACACCTTGGCAACAAAAGTGATGGGTAGAGGAGTGATAGTTGTTCCCAACCACTTTATGTACATTTTAAGTCTATCGGGGGGATTTCCCCACCTGGTTAACCCAGTCATTCCCCCTCCTGCCTCCTATGAGGAGCAGGTGAGGGAGAGCTCCATGAGAGCTCTGGGAGAGGCAGCTCTGCGACCAGAAATGTTCCTGAGCAATTAATCCAATGATAGACTTTCCCCAAGGCAGACAACTTTTTATAGTTTTAAAATCAAAAGGGTTTTTTTAATTTATTTATGTTTTATGTGCGCACGATGAGCACAGACGAAGTGGTCAAAGCGTGGAATTTGGTTTGCGTCTGACATTTGCCTGGCTTTCATTTAATGCCCCAAAAGCACAAACACAAACTTAGCAATATGAATTTGGCATCTGTTTTCAAGGACAATGAAAAGTGCATCGAGTCGAGGCTGTGCTGGTGAAAAGGTCTTTATTACATACTTTTTATGTTTCATCCCGTCCTTGTCAAGAGTGAATATACCCTTTCCAGCAGCACAGATTGCTTTCACTATGATATGTGAATCATATTCTGTTTATATTTTATGTGACCCTTCAGTCCGCTGAGATTAAAAAAAAGATAATTATACCATTTTATATTATTCTAGATATTGAAAGGGAATGGCTCAGAACATATTTTCAATTACTGCTCAACAAACAGAAACATATTTGTTTCATTATTTTTACTTTGTAGCTTTTCCGGCGCCGTAAAAACAAGAACGGTTAAATAACTTTGTAGTCATTTTTCTGTTTCAAAAATAGGAATAAATTAGTTTGTTGCTGGGGGGGGGGATCAAGTTTACCAAAATATCCTGAAATTTCAGTTTGTTAAAATTAATTAAATCATAAAATTGTACACACAAATAAAAAGCCCAAAAAAAGGAAACACACTATAAAAAGCATATAACACTAAATAAAAAAGTATAACATATTTTGGGGTGCTGCTGAAATGACCAAGATGTACAAAATGCGTGGGGGTCACATACTATTTAAAAATCATAAATATTGGGGATTCCGCCACACAATAAGGCCATGTATTGCTTAGCTACCATGTTCCCCTTGTTTTGGGGAGTCCTATCTACCTTTCCACGTCTATGTTGCTTACCAAGGAGCCTTTTAACCCACTGAGACTGCAATTTAAAGCCCTCCCTGGACACAATTAATGAGGGGTGCATGGTAAAAATAATGAAAGTCTAGAGTCTTTAATGGATTAAAAAAAAAATATATATATATATGTTGCTTTATGTAGTTCAATATTATAGTGGTTCCCCATTAAAAACATAATTATTTTTATTGTGAACAGTTTGGAAACAGAAGGGGTTTGTTCACAAATGGGCAACATTGTGTGAAAATAAATGAGATTTTTATTCTTTTATTTTTATTTATAAAAAAGGTCTGTTTTAGGTTCAAATCAATTTTTATAATAAATAATAATAAATAATAATAATTTGAGTTATGTTAACTTCCATTTTTCAGGATCTGCATGATTATCAGTCCTTATTAAGTCACCGACCCCCTTTCTTGGAAGCTGATTGGTTCAGGCTGCTCTTGTAATACGAAGAGGAGGAGGAAGTAGATTAAGAAATTGATCAATTTCATAGCGTAGCCACCTTTTGCCACAGATCTCAGCTTTCCAAGAAGTTATACCAATAAAGGGCAAGTTCGAACTAAAGACAAAGTGCTTAAATTTGAACTCCTGGCTGAAAACAAGGTCAATTTAGGTCACAAGAGGTCAGCAAAGGAGCGATGACATCACAACGTGCGATCATGAGGTCATATATTCGCTGGTAGGCATAAACGTGGTCCTATGTGGTGATACAGTGGTGGTGGTGGTAGTGGATAATCGTGTGGCCGCTACCTCGGGAAGGTCCCTTGAAGCTGGAGCACAGAGCTCTACTTTTTTGGGGTAAAACAGTCCATAAAGTAAGTGGTAGATAAAAAATTGTGCTAAAAGCAGTCAATGTAACAGTTCCCTTGTAAGCCCAATTTGTGATAAGGTTCATACAATGAGTTAGGGGTATGATGTATGATGTATGATGTATGTACCATAGCTACGAGTCTTACGGAACCTTAAGTATATCGGACAGTGAACGCAATCATGATTTGCTTCGCTGAACGGTTATAACTCTTTTATGTGAACACCGCAAAATTAAACACAACGTTAGCACTCATTATCCAAGTGTTCAAGGCTGGATTTAACACATCAAGCACAAGAAACGGCTTGCATGCCTTAGGTGCAAATTCAACACCCATAGACTAAAGTGAATATTTCTTGACCACGTAATGTGAAGTCAGCGAAGGCGAATACGCTGGGGGCTTTTTCCTTTCCTATCCCTAATAAAAAAAAATGTAAATGCCTTCCCGGCTCTTTATACGTAATTTGCTACAAGTTAACAGTTCGAGAGACAAAAGAAAAAATGTTCCATTAGCATATTTCATTAACACCGCGGAGATATTTTAGCCCGTAGCAGAAACTTGCTAAGAGAAGCTATTTTGAACAGGAATTATATAAGGGTTGGGGGGGAATCCGGCTGTGAATATATCTGTTCTTTTTTGCCCATCAAGAATCTCAGTCGGTATGATATAAAGCAGAGAGATTCCTTTCTTCTTCCATGATCGCGTGTCGTATTTTAATGTGATCGGGGAAATGGGATTCAGTGCTTAGCATTTCTGAGGAGTGGATGACAGCGGTTGACTTGAAGTTCGCTTTCATGGGGTCTCACTAGGCTTTTTCGGGGTTTTATAGACCGACTAATATTTCCTGTGCTTTTCGGAACATCGTTTTTCTTTGTTTAATTCATTGGTTTCTTCTCTCTGTCTTCACCGTGCTATAACTATACCCGAGTGAGCTAGAAGCCAATGTCTAGTTCATCCCGACTCACGTAGAGTGAAGGAATGGAAGCCGGAAACCCACTAAGAACTTTCTTTACATGGGGAATCCGCTTTGGATCTTGCATGGTTTAACAAATCAGCCTTGGGGTTTGTACCAATCATAGCTAACCTCAATATAGCAATATGATCTATAAAGTGATTCATATGACGCAATTAATTTGTATCTAAGCCTTTTAGCACACTATGTATATGATGTATATGTACCCTTCTGATGCCTATGAGAGAGTCAGAGAGAGAGAGTCTAGATTTGACACTTTGCCTGTGATTCTGTTCCAAAGTTTAGCAAGTGGCCATAAAAGTCACCATGGCAACCAATGGAATCCCGTATCATTCCACTTTGGATTATAATCACTGTTTATACCTATACCCTATTGGATTTATATACAATATATATATTAGAAAGAGGACAGCAGCTGTATTGGGTAAAAGCGCGCCTCTCCTTGATTGTAGGACCTTGTCACGAAGCGGTTTTATCACTTTGGGTCACTCTTCCTTCATTTCAATACTCATCCAAATGCAATTCCTGTCATTGTCAACATCTATTAAATGAAATGTCCTTTTTCTGCAATAAATCCTCTCTTAGACAACGAGATTAAGCCAGAACTGCAAATGTGAAGTAAGCAACATTGCATAAAGTCATTACCCGCTGTCACATGGGATCACAAGGCGAACGCTGGAGGCCAGCAGAAACTTGACGGGTGTCAATGAAGCAGAACAAAGCAAATGCACTCCTTTATTTCAATTGCTAATGTAATGGGGGCATACCCTTTACATGTACAGCATATATATATATATATATATATATATATATATATATATATATATACATTTTATTCTATATTATTTTTCTACTACTATGGGATACGCTTATCCCACAGGACTGGACTCCGGCACTTTAAGGCAAGCAGCCGTCTGGTCATGTGCCGAATATGCGTGCCCTTACATATGTAGCGTGCGCCCAGCGACCGGATCTACTGCTCTAGTGTGTGGCGCTGTTGGCCAGTGGCCCAATTTGCATTAGGCCGGTGTTCCCGATGACCAGTCCGGGCCTACCTCCCTATGAACATGTGCAGAAAGCACTCATTGATCTCAATGGGAGAGCTTTACTGCTGCTGATTGGCTTCTTCAGGCTCCCCAATCAGTGGCAAGAATAGCTGGACCCCAGAGGTGGATGGGAGCTGCCTTTCTGTAGCTGCAGCTTCTCCCTAAGCCAAGTCATTTTTTTAATTTTTAAAAAATTCTTATTAAAGTATTCATGAAGTACACACAGGCATGCTGTTTGGTGAGGCCGCCGGGGACGTTATACTCTCTCTTTAATCATTTTTTACCTTCCATGCGGGGGTTAGCACTGTGCTGGTCTGCGATGTGTAAAAATATATGTTATCACCTGAATATACAAACCGTGGGGGTTATCATTCTGATGGAAAGTCGTAAATGGTTACACCAATTTTACCACCTTGCAATAAAAGTGCAGCGGGATGGCATTTGTTCCATTTTCCTTTTTTTATATATTTATTACTGACAGGGGACTGTCGCCCTTCCGATGGAAAAGCTCTAATGAGCTTATTTAAGGCCCGCACAGATTGTTGTAATTATTATGCATATGTAACCGCGGCAACGGCTAGCTTAGCAGGCTCCTGGGGTCCGGGTTTCCAATAATGTGCGCAGATGGGAACGAGAGAGATAAATGGAGAGGAACCTCTCGCTGGAGATCAGTAATCTCTGGCGTACTGGGCGCAAAAAACAGTGAAAACACTAGAGACATAATCTGTACCAACTGTACACGCAAAATACATATCACACGTTTAGGGCCGGTTCTGGAGCACGTGCACGTTGTGAAACGTATATAAGCTTTTTAAGTTCCACATTTTGGTTGCCAACATTCACTACCATACCTGGGAACACCCCAGGGTAGGCTACCATTAGTGGCTTTGTGAAGGGGCAGGGGTAATTGCATGCAGGGGCAGGGGTAGCTGTGTGTAGGGGTGGGGCTAGCTTGATTGTAGCAATCGGGCTAGCCACAGACAGCTTTAGTGGGAAGGGAGTGGGTGGGAAGTGGGCACAGCCAAAAACTGACCTGAAGACCTGGAGGAAAGCAGGGCATTCTCAGGAGACTCCGGGTGAAACCTGGAGAGTTCCCATCTAGAACTTGGTCAGAGGTAGGCTGTCATGGGGGCAGGGAGCAATTGCCCCCTGGGCAGGATCCCACATTCTTCAAAAAGATCTGGTTCAGCCTGGAGGTGGGAACATCGCAGGGTCACGTAACAAGATGTAATGTCGCTAGGAAAGGTGAATGGGTTAGGGGTAAGAGAGTGAGAGGGAATTGAGGAGGTAGGCAGTATACATCTTTGTATGTTTGTGGGTATGTTAGAGTAAATGTGTATGTGTTAGCATGAATGTGTAGGTGGTTGTTAGAGGAAGTGTGTGTTAGCATGAATGTGTAAGAGTGTTCTAGGGCGTGCATTAGTGTGGCATTATGTGTGTTAGCATGAGTGTGTATGTGTTTCTGTTAGCGTTAGTGTGTGTGCAGGGGTGTATATTTGTTACAGGGGGGCAAGTCGCCGATGGGACCACTTGGCTTTACCTGTTCTCCTGGCCAAAATGGTGCCTGCCCTCCCGTGGACTTGGTTCATGGGAAGACAGTATAATCAGCTGCTGATGTTACACATGTGTTGTTTTCTGGTAGTTTTTGGCATCAGTTATACCTACCGCACACTATAGGGAAGCGCTTACATGTGCTGGACAACAACAGGTCAAATGTATGTGTCTTGATGTGGTTGGCCCCAAAGGTCTTTATAGCTAACCTACAACCTCCGGTTAAGTAAGTGCTCTCAATGATTTGTTACTGCAGTTTACTTAGCGAGTCAGCACATAATAGGTTCCTACTGAATTCTTATGTCAGCAGGAGTGAGATGATCAGCGAAGCCTAACAAACCAATATTTACACTTAAGGCTTAAGACTGCAGTGTGAGAAAGTTCGACGTCAACACATTAACACCCTGTTATCACTCAGTACACCAACCTGCTGTCTGCTTCGCTCTATTTTCATACCAAAGCACTTTTTGCAAGATGAATGGGAGCATGGGTTGCAGAACGTTAAGGAACTGGAATAAACACATTGATGGGGGCATGCTGTGTAACTAAACATTTGCATAGAGTTTAGCAAAGATTTTGGCACGATTCTACAGTTATGGTTAACATTATAGCACCCTTGGATATATCGTACATCATACCACGGAGAGAAGAAAATGTTTATTGAAAAAGCTTTGGACTATGTACACTCACCCGTTTGACACAGAGCATGGAAGACTATGCAATGACAATTAGAAAATAGGAAGAAAAATTATTTTTAAAAAATGGAAACATTGTTTGTTATTGGAAGCCTTTTGAAGAATTCCAATAAGTTTGAAAAGAAGAACTAATTTCATTGCTATGAAATTAGACTCACCTGTGATAAGTAGTCAGGGGGCTTGAATCAATCAAGAGGTTACTTTTACTTCTTTTTTACGTTCCTTTTTTCGCGAGAGAGCATCGGCAGCGATTTTATCACCAAACCAAAGAATACTAGGGAGGACTCCATAAAAGGCAAGATGGACCTTTGCCAAAACCTACCTAGTAAAACCACAATCATTCTGAGAACATGTTCTATGGACAGATGAAACTACAGTAGGGTTATTTGGCAATGCAGACCAGCCATATGTTTATAGGCGACAAAGTGAAGCTTATAAGGCGTAGCCTAGCATACCTGGAAACTCTCTGGATCTCAAAATTGCATAATTGTAGTAAAGCCTTCCCTCCCTTTTCGCTACACCTCTTACCACACCTCCTAAAACAAGAGTATCCCTCTCAGGGATGAGCTTAGGGTTAGTGGTGCCTGGATGCAGTATTTCTTCCCCCCCATCATAACTAAAAGAAATACACACACTAACACACAAATTTGTTCTAACACTCACTCATTCCCCCTCCCTTACCTCGTGTGAAGCCTGATGTTCACTGCAGTTAGCACTCTCTATGCAAACCGCCATGATGCTGCCACCCTATTACTGCGGGGTCAAGTACCATGTGTTATGTGACCCTGCTGGGCACCTCGGTTACTGGGTGCCATACACCTGCAGCACCCGAATAAGAGCATCCTGGGTCACTCCTACGGCAGTTTGACATTTTGGGAGGTATGTGGAACTATCACCAGATATCATGTCCATTTTTATTTCAAGGCAGAATAGTAAAATAAGTTTAATTACCAAATGGCTGCCTTCTGCCCTCTGTCAGCATTGTTGGGTATGTTCCAGATATTAGAAGCACAAGTTCATGTGGCTTTAATGTATTAAGTCTGGTGCTATTTTTCAATTACAGAAATCACTTAACCTGTAGATGCGTGAATTGTAATAACCAAGGCCAGTTATTTGGTCCCAGTCCAGCCTTGATGTGGTGTAACCCCAAGTCAACATCTTCATGGTACAGAATGTGCTGGCGCTCTATAAATAAAGTGTAATTAGAATTTTCTTTCTTACCGGAGTTCTTTCTTTAGGTTACTAAGAACTAGACGTTTGACTCCAAAATTACCCCTTTCCTTTGTGTTTACTTTAGCTATTTTTGAGGATTCCTAGTTTCACGAGGCACTGAATGGTAGGGTGACCAGACATACTGATTCCAGACTGAAGCTCGTCAAATGAGGTTCAAAGTGGACCTCTTACCTGAAATATCTTGGCATTTATCAACAGACCATCATAAATGTCACAACAACCAACAATTACTGCCCCCTCTAGCTGCTTCCGAACTGTGAAAATTTATAATCACTTCCCTGACACTCTTATATCATAAGGTGACACAACATACACTGACACTCACACTCCATATGCTGACACCCATCTAACACACCCACGATAACACCATACACTAACATACACTTACACATTCTAACACTATATCCTAATGCCATACAGTAACACACACAACACCGTACACTCACACTAAACACTTTTATACATACCCTCTGACTCCTTCCCTCCTACCTCACGGAGACCTGTCTCCTGCGTCGCTGTCTCCCTACTAATGCATGTTATGTGACCCCGCTAGGCGCCTAGGTACCATTTGCCTCCCTGAGAGAGAAGGAGGCTGGGTCCAAGGGGCCAGGCCTCAGAAACCCTGATCTAGAGAGCCGAAAACCACTTATTTTTTAAATATGTTTACATTATAATTTATATTAAATTATACTTACCAACATAAGTGATAATTACATATGGAAGTGATTAAAGGGAAAGTAGCCATCATATCACCTTACAACCAATGGAACAGTCCAGGAGGGAGAATTCATTGGTTCATAGTTCATATAGTCAATGAATAATTTTAGATAAGTAAACCCTGATATCTTTTGGGAAACAAGATCTTTCATATTACGCTTTCTCCAGTGTGTAAGATTGCCTAGAACGCCCCAAATTTGACATAAAGAGTGTCATGGGTTTTCATGCATATGGATCTATATACGTCAATGCAATGTAAAGGCTCATAAAAGATTTATATTTACATTATGGCAGGATATTGCTATGTAAGCTTTTTCTATATGATAATTACTATAAAAATAAGTCATTAAAGCAATAAAATTATGCAATTCCAAAATCAGCATTTAAAAAAAAAATCACCTTATTTGTCAATTGATGTTCTAGGACTTGAAACTGCATTTCTATTTTATTTTTGTATAAAGGGACATTAAGAAACATGTATCATTTTTGCTAATTATATATATATATATATTTCATTTTTTATATTTTTTTTTAAGGAAGATGTTGATGACGTCACGAGAGAATGTGGGGAAGTAGATGAGGAGAGCTCCTAGGACATCCAATAAATAACCAAAAGGGGACGAGCACATGCTAACAAAACGATTGGTATGTGGATATAAAATAAATATTGTGGCGTAAGAATATGATTTCATTTTTCTCTAATGTTAATTTTCAGAAGCAGATGTATATTTTCTGAACCATGGTTCTGGCATTTTCTGGCAAAGTACATTTATATTTTTTATAAAAATAAATCTAAAAATGTGTGTATTTGTGAATAAATATATATATATATTCACAAATAAATGATGAAAGCCAGAGCAGAGAAATGCAGAAGGAACAAAAATTTTGAACAAAAAAAACTGCAGAAAAACAGGATATTATTTTAAAATACATATGTTTATTTAACATGTCTATGAGAAGATTACCAACAGCGAAAAATTAGGGAAAGTTTTTAAAAAAAACCTCTAGGTGGAACAGCACCTTTAAATACTGCTTGCGATGCCCATCCAGGTTGACTGATGAGTGATGGGACAGACTTGTCCAGGTTACACTTACCCTTTAGTCCAGAATGAGTAACACATTAATCTGACCCAAAACCCACGTCGACAGTCCTGTGTTTCTTGCAAATGCCCTTTTTTCCCTTCTCTAAAGTTGCAGATATGAGAAATAAAACAATTTTCCATATATTATTTACACCGCTGGAATTTAGATGGTTAAATCCTCTTTGAATTAGAAAATTTAATTGTCTGTCCCCAGGACATAACATTAAAACAAAATACCTCAATTTAATTCTTCTTTGGTAAAATAATCTTTAAACAATTTGGAACGTCTGCGCTCGGCATGCATGCTTTAATTGGATTTCTTTGGCCATTACAAGGTTATACAAGGTTACAAATACAGAAGTCGCCTGCCTTTATTACTAGAAATGGCTTCCATTTGCACCAGTCTGTCTAAAGATTATCACCACTGGTATATGTGTGTATATATACACCGATCAGCCATAACATTATGACCACAGGGAATAACACGGATAATCTCGTTATCATGGCGCCTGTCACTTGGTGGGATATATTAGGCAGCGAGTGAACATTTCGTGCTCGAAGTTGATGTTAGAAGCACTTAAACTCCCGGCGTTCTCGATTCCCTCCATCCTTTTTCAGTTGGGACAGTAAAGCCATTTCACACCCTTCCACCCTGTTGTCGATGGGCTTTTGTTGGAGGGGCATCTTGATCTGTGGGAGAGAAATGGGGGGCTGTTTCTTGTGTGGGGTCTGGTCGTGGGCCAGCCAGCCCAGGTGCACCAGCGAATAAGCTAGGTGGTGGGCTCCCCCTGTGGGTGTTGTCCCTGGGGGATGCCTGGTTGACACTTGTATCCTTGGGGACACCAGTATGTTTAGCCAAGGAGTGCAAGAGGACAAGTACCTCCAGAGCAGCCACCCCCTTCCCTCATATGTTGGTCCCATATAGATGGCAACAACATGTGAAAATAAGGCATGTCCTGGTAAAAAAAATGGTTGATGTGGCAATCCTACTGCCAGAGCCTGGTGTAAGCATAAGCCTCCGACTTCTTCTCTTGCTCCTTGCCAGCTCACGCGTTACGAGTTCCCCTGGGCACTGGGATGTCATGTTATACATAGGAGAGGGTTCCTATGGATGCCTGCAGGCCAGCTAGGGGCAGGAGAAGTTAGAACGGTGCCCTAATTTAGTTAAAAGCACTCACAACGTGCATCAGAAGCGCTGCTCCTGTGTATGACAGCACCGATGAGTCAGGCGACTTCAAATGACCTAAATAGGAGACTTAAATCAATGGTTCTAAACCTTCAGTGACACAGAAACACAGAATTCAATAGCATACATGGCTTCCTCATTTAGGTACTTGGGAAAAAAAGCAACTTGAACGTGTATTTATTTAAAATTCATAATAAAAAAAAAACATTTACCATTAGTGTTTGTTAAGACCATGATGTCATCAGGGACGTATTTACATCGGGTGCTGCCCTCCTCTGTGGCCGCCGTCCGTAGGAGAGCTTTACAGTCGTGAATGATTGAATTGTTATCCCATCTCATCTTTAGCACATTTGCATAAGTGGACTGCCATCAACCTGGGTGTCAGGACTATCCTGGCATATTTGTGATTGTGGGCAGCTATGACAAAAAGTTTTCTTAGTTATAGAACCATGGACAATTATATATATCTATATAAATATATATATATATATATGGACAATTATTTCAGACTACTCCCCAAAGGCGCATTTTTCACAAGCCATTTCCTTATAATAAAAACGTGATTTGTTGATTGAAAGGACTGAATGTTCATCTCGCCCTGGTTACCTTCTTTTTCCCCCCCATTAACCATTGCTCATGTCACTGAAATCCGTAAATCGCAGGTTGCGGAAAGCAATGTCTGTTACAGATGGATACCCGTGTCAGTCCAGGCGTAAAACAGGCCGTTATTAGTTGCCAGGTAATGTTATTGCATGTTTTATTGTCCCAGCCCTTTAATAACAGAGACTATTAGCTATTCAGGAAATTCGCAAGTTCTAATCAGATAAATATCTGCAGTTCTAAGGCCGTCTGTTTGTAGACTACAGCCTGACGCATAGCTTCTGAACTGAAACACTGTTACCTGTTCCCATTCCCGGCGTGTCATGGTTAATTAATATTAAAAAAACTAATTGAACTTCGCTAAATTTACACACACCTACCGATCCAATCGTATTTGCATTTTCAAAAGGTACAGTGTGTTCCCAACAATATTTCCACACAACATCTGCCAAATGTAAAGCGGCTAATTGCTGCCCTTTCATTCTGCTGCAGGCGATTTTTTTTTTATTATTCATTTGTTTACCTTCTAAAAGATGATTTAATCAAAAGTAAACATGCGTGTAATAGGTATATGTTATAAGGAGAGCATTTACAGGACCTTCAAGGTATACCTTTGTGTGAAAGAGGTCATCCCCAAATTTATTTTTCAGGAAAGGCAAACTGTTTCTTTGAAATTCCCAATTGAAACACTGCTAGTTACATTAGTTAGTTAGTTAGTTAGTTAGTTACGTACCTGGTGGGGTATCTTGAGTATTTGGGGCCAAATACTCTGCAAAGGTGAATTGATTTACATCCTCCATTTTTACAAATTGATCAATGATTTCATCAAAGCTGTATTCATATCCACTATATACGGAACCGGACACTGACAGTGATAAAGCACACCTTCCATCACTATATACGCAGCCAGACATTGACAGGACAAAATGCTGGTACGAACATATAAGGCCCATTACACTGCTCCTCCATAACACTGCCCCCAATAATACCCCCCATAACACTGCCCCCCATAACACTGCTCCTCCATACATTTCTGCTCTCACAAGCAAATACTCTCCTACTCGATCCCTACGTTCTTCCCATGGGCTAAGGCTCTCCTCCTCACTTATCACCTCTTCCTTTTCCCGTCTACAAGAATTTACTCGAGCTGCCCCATATCTCTGGAATCTACTCCCAAGGAACCTTCAGCTTTCACACTCCCTCCCGACATTCAAGAAACTTCTCAAAACTCACTTCTTCAGAGAAACTGCACCATAACCTACTTCATTGATACAACCACCACACTACCTCTCACCCTTTCTCTGTGCCTTATGTTTGTCACCCCATTCCTTCAAGATTGTAAACTTGCGAGCCGAGCCGATCCACCTAATGTATCGGTTTGTCTTAGTCTGTCAATAATAATAATAATAATAATTTTCCTGCAGCTACTCTTCCTCTCCTTCTTCTTCCTCTCCTTCTTCTTCTGTCTTTGTCTCCATTGACAAGGCCTTCTGGGTCTGAGTGCTTCTACATCTGGTAGTAGGCACGGCTTCAGTGCTGAGCACCAGGATATGACATAATATCCCCGCGCTCAGCATCAGTAGTCGGCACGCTTCGCAAGGAACCATGATACGGACCTCCTGCTCCCTTGATGTTGGAGAGGTTAATCTAAACTCTCTCTAAACTAGAAAGTCAGAGGCGAACAAGTGGAACAGAAGCTGTAGAGGGTAATACAGTGAGGGGACTTAAACATGCACGGGATAGGCATATGGCGCCTGAATCTAAGAGAAAACCAAGTTTTTCCACCTCTGCATCCATAGCACTTTTACTGACTTAATTTCCTGTTAATTACAGAATCAGCCACCCGCGATCTGTCAGAAATGTCTGAGGTTAAGATGTACCTGGAACCAATCAAAATTCAGTTCTAGAGAATTGCGAGTCAAGTAATGAAGCTTTTCTAACAGTTCTCTTCTAATGAGCCAGGCTGCCGCTCTACCCCCTGGTTGATTGAGTGTCTGCAAGCACCAGCAGGTCAGTTATAGGTTCTGATTATCGCTCAGCTGTTAATAACTAACCCGATTATCTTCACACCGCAGGGAATGAATGTGAGGCATTAACGATAAAATACTTTATGACTTTCCTAATCTCAAGTATGTGTTTCTCAGTAGCAAGACAGCAGTAAAAAACTTTAGAGATGGTGGTAGAACCACAAAGGTCAATGCAGTACATTATAGTCTGCTGACAAATAACTCATACTTCCCAAGTGTCCTTCTTTAGGACATCTTTTTGACCCAGGTCTCTCTGTCCCTCTTTCTTCACCTGTCCCTATTTTCTAGGAGCTCAGCATGTTTGATGGACATTAGTCTATCATAGTGTTCTACAACCCTATAATTGTGTTAATGTTATAAATTGTGTAGGCGTAATTTTGTCTTCTACTTACAAACAGCTCACAAATATAAGCCACCAATAGGTCACAACCTTTGAGAAGGTTGTGATAAAGTCCTACCTCATGGCCACACTGCTTAAAGCAAAAGTGTACCTATTGGGCCATTTGAAATGTCGAGAGTAGCATTGTCACCTGTCTAGGTTTCACCCTGACGGTTCCAGAAAAATGATGTGATCTGGGGAATGTTGATCCTGTAGCGATATTAGTCCGCATTCTCGGGGTGGAGGAGCAGAGCAGCCTTTAGACAAGTCAAAGTGGATGAGTACCACACTTAGAAGGGCCTGGAACACATGTCGAGAGAGGGACAACGTCCAACATGGGGTGGGGACAGAGCTGACCTCTCAAAGAGTGTCCAGGAAAAAACTTGGCCAAACGTGGCAACCCTGGTTGAGAGGTATGATATTCTCCAACATTTCAAACAGTCTAAGAGGAACACATTTGTTCTAAGGAGCGTGGTTACCGGTATGGCAAGTGGGTGAAGATTTATGGAGGCTTGATTGGCCATAAGGTTCTAATCTGCTGTCAAATTATGTGTTTCTGTGAAATACTTATACCCAGCAAACATTCTGAGCTCTTAGAAAAGAGGGACACGTGAATTTGGGTGAAGAGGGACAGTTGGGAGGTAGGGGATATGCAGATAAGAAGTGTTCTCATAGTCAGAAGTCTCTAATGTACTACATTGACTTCTATCACCATCATTAAAGACACACGGATCCCTTAGACAGACTGCTTCTCCTATCTTTGCTGTGGAGACATCTAGATGATCATGGTTTGCTTCTAGGATCTATGTGACAACAGGGGCAAACTGTTAGCTACTCCGTTTTTTTTGATGAAGGTGGATTATCCCACCTTACTATAATTATGCAGAATAATTAGTTGCACCCTGCACCTGCCTTCTCAAGGTTATCCGTGGACAATTAATTACAATGACAGGTCTTTGAAGGCAGTTAATGAATGCCTGCAATTTCAATATACGAGTGGCCATGTCAAAAGAAAATGACAAAGAGCAGCTACCTTCTTGGGGCCGACAATACCCACTAGAAAATATAACATGAACATAATTTTTACAAATGTATGGGAGTTATCGGGCCCTATTCATTCGCTCCTCTTGGTTCTTGACCTTGGAAGGAAGAGCTCTTTGTTCCTCACCTGTCAGCAATTCAAGCCCCAAGTATCATGCTCTAATTGATCAAAGAAAGACATTTCTTACAATGAATGCTATTTTCAATTAATAATCACTGCTTAACGCAAACCTCCGGACAGCCAATTCAGATCCAAGTAATAAGATAATTAAGTTCAATTAAGCTAATGCTGCCGTAAAAATGTGTCTAGATCCCCTTGATACGAACTGAAGTTCATACAAGACAAACACAACCTTTACAGATATATATAGAGCAGTAATCAAATATTTTGAAATATATTTAAATTAATGAATTTTACATATAAATGTAATGTAGCAATAGGAAAATAATAAAAGGGGCATTGATGCAAAAAAAAAATCCTAAATATTTAAATTTAATATTATAATCCATAATGCAAGTTCAGAGGTTAGTACACTGCTTGTTATATACCGTATTTGCTCGATTATAAGACGAGGTTTTTTTCAGAGCAAATGCTCTGAAAAATACCCCTCGTCTTATAATCGAGGTCGTCTACTAATCAGACCTCAAAATGTCCGGTGGGGCCATGCTACTTACCGGGCTTTGGTCGCGAGCAGCAGGAGAACAAGAAGCTAGCAGCGTGTCACAAAACTCTGCCTCCCCCCTCCTTCCTCTGAGGGCGGGGCCAGAGAAGTTGCACGCACAGCGGGCCCCTGCAGAAGTCTTGAGTGAGAGATCAGCAGTTCAGGTAAGGGGGTGGGGGGCTGGGGGGTTTGAGCGTGTGTGTGTATATGTGATTAATGGAATGAATGAGTATTTAAATGTTTGTGAATGAGTGTGTGTTAGTATGGATGTGTAAGGGTGGTGGTGGTAGCATGGCATAGGGAGGCTGTACTCACACTCCTATCATCCTAGGTTCCAGCATGTACTGGCTGCCTTGGCTTGATAGGGGTGTGATTGCTGTTAGCAGTTATATATATATCTCCAGAAATGCCTTTTAACCCCCTATATGCCACTCTGCCCCATGATATGCCTTTTAACCCCCTATATGCCACTCTGGCATATAGGGGATTAAAAGGCATATCATGGGGCAGAGTGGCAAATAGGGGGTATAAGGCATTTCTGGGGGCAGAGTGGCAACCCTGGGGGCAGATGTGCATAACTGGGGGGGCAGGTTGGCAAATAAAAGGAAATAAAAAAATATATATTTTTCTCAATCATAGCTTTTATTAAATATGAAAATATTGTTTACATGAATTAATATTTACTAGTAAAACTTTTTTTCCTATAGGGTAGTCTTATATTCAGGCTTTTTGTTTTTTTCCTAAATTAATATTTAGATTTTGGGGGGTCGTCTTATAATCAGGGTCGTCTTATAATCGAGCAAATACGGTATATTTTTTTACATTTTACCTTTTTCTGCTTAATGTTGACAGCTTCTCAGACGAGAATAAGGCAGATGGAGCAGGACGTGGAGAGTCCCATTTCTATACGGCAGCCGAAGCTGCCAAAGCAAGCCCGAGAAGACCTGGTAAAGCAAAAGTGTTCCAAACGGAAAATCCAGAGATACGTCCGCAAGGATGGGAAATGCAACGTCCACCATGGGAACGTCAGAGAGACGTATCGCTACCTAAGTGATATTTTTACCACTTTGGTGGATCTGAAGTGGAGATTCAACCTGCTGATATTTGTCATGGTGTATACAGCAACTTGGTTATTCTTTGGGATGATATGGTGGCTTATAGCTTATATACGAGGGGATCTGGACCATATAGGAGATAAAACATGGAGTCCCTGTGTGGACAACCTTAACGGATTTGTATCGGCTTTTTTATTCTCCATAGAAACCGAGACCACTATTGGATACGGGTATAGAGTTATCACAGACAAGTGTCCCGAGGGAATCATACTTCTTTTGGTCCAGTCCGTTTTAGGGTCGATTGTGAACGCCTTTATGGTTGGCTGCATGTTTGTAAAGATATCGCAACCTAAGAAGAGGGCAGAGACGTTGGTCTTCTCTACCAATGCTGTCGTGTCCATGCGGGATGGGAAACTCTGTCTGATGTTCCGAGTGGGGGACCTTAGAAACTCGCACATCGTGGAGGCATCAATAAGAGCCAAGCTAATCAAATCCAAACAGACAAAAGAGGGGGAGTTTATACCATTGAACCAGACAGATATCAATGTTGGATATGATACTGGGGATGATCGACTTTTTTTGGTGTCCCCGCTAATCATTAGCCATGAAATCAACCAACACAGTCCCTTCTGGGATATATCAAAAGCTCAACTACCAAAGGAAGATTTGGAGATTGTGGTCATTCTGGAAGGCATGGTAGAAGCTACAGGTAAACACTTAATATTTTCATTTTTTTTTATTCTGGGTTTTTTTCTGGGCTGTGACCTAAATTCACCAATTAAAACTAGCTATCTGTGCAATTGTCTTGGAGGTATTTAATTTAAACATTAACCTGACGAAAGCTGTGAAAGCCAGTATCAGCGAATCAATTCCCGTTCCTGAAGTTATGCCCTTTCTCCCACAACCCCTACACTTACAAAGGCTCTCTGAACCAATCAACAACAATCAGCAACTAAACAATAGACGAGAGAAGAGATAATGGGGAGAAATAATCAGTATGCAGATATAGAGAAAAGTAGACTCATGGGACTGGGAGCCAGGTCGGTCCCGTTACACCGCCTAATGGCGTCCCTACTTCATGTATGTTGGCTGTTGTCACATAAATTACCATACAAGATTACTGGCACCTGGAGAAATATTAATTTAGCTTTTCTCCAGATTTACGTCTGCAACGTAGGTCTGATTGTGTGTGTCGGAGAACTGGATAGCAGAATTTGGACAGCCTCCAAAGCCAAGCGGTTTAAACTGTCATCTTATGTCATTAAGATGCAATATTGGTAGATGGAGCTTCAGCTACATTCTGCACACATTTCCTCCATCAGCCGATACAGTCCTCCTCCCAGCGGCGTCAAATAAAAATGCGAGACTGGGAGATTTCCAACGTTTCCCGCTGCCAGGCTCGAGGTACATCTTAAAACAAAACGGTAGCAGATGTTTTCCAAATCTCAGGGTTGGTTTCAAACGACATTAAGGCCAGGATCCATCAACCTGTCATCCCAGACGGTATATTTTAATTACCACTGCCATGTCGTCCTTGTGAAACGTAAAGGATCGAGGTATGGCAGCCAGAGCTGCAGTCAACACGCTGAAACGTTTTTATACCAGAAAAGAATTGTGAAACCAAATGATAACCGTAAAAAAAAAACATTTTCTAGCTCACTAACACACAAGAAAAATTGTTTTCATTTGTATTTTGAAAAATATGTTTGGGTGTCCATATTATTTGCCAATTCTTTAGTGAAAGATATTTAAAGTATTTTTGCTTTTACAAACAGTAATTCAAAACAAATACATGAAATTGGCAGAATAATGGTCTGTGGATTGTGCATGACATCACGATATGACATCATGGCAAAGTTAGGAAAGCTCAAAGATATAGTGTATTAGATGTAACGTACAATTTTTAAGATTGGATGTTGCTTCATATCTCTGAGATGTTGATTGCTCTGACACTGATATAGCTCTCTCTCCTCTCTCTCTCTCTCCTTTCTCTCTCCTTTCTCTCTCTGTCTTTCTCTCTCCTTTCTCTCTCCTTGCTCATCTCTCTTTCTCTCTCTCTCTCTCTCCCTCTCCTCTATCTCTCTTCTCTCTCTCTCTCTCTCTCTTTCTCTCCTCTCTCCCCTCTCTCTCTCTCTCTCTCCTCTCCCCTTTCTCCTACTCTCTCATTATTTTATTTTGTATACCCCTTCATCTTACCCCATTCATAAAAGTAAATCATACATTTCAAAGGGGTGATTAATCATTTCAGTTAAACTGTTTTTTATTCCTTTCCTTGAACATATGCAATAAATAACTAACTTAACAATAGCGAATATGCTGCAACTCTCATCACCTTTACTCTCTGTATAAAATGGGGAAGGCTTTTGTAATATGTATGTATAATGTATATTCATTCAGAAATATAAACATGATAAACAATATCTGGGTTTGTCCCAGAGGAAGTCTCGGAGCAGGTGAACAGTGGTTTGGTCACCAACTACCTACCCATGTTCTGCCAACTTCCTGCTTAATCCCCGCCCACTACCACCTACTTCCTGTCCACTAATCGCACCTAGCAAATCTCCAGTTTTATGCTTAATATACGTATTAAAGTCTTTATTATTATCATAAGACATCTTTCGTTGTAAAAGGAAAGTCCAAATAATTTGAGTCAGCATGTTAACCGCGAACAGCTGCTAGGCCTGAAATATTTATTTTTTTTTACACAGGGGAATTTTTTGTTAAATTCTGCCAAAAGAGAAGCCCATGGGCAATGTACAAGCGAATGAGTTAGTGTCACAAAGACAACAAAAAAACGATACAGGTAGATCATGTCGGTACTGCGGAAAAACAAACTTTGCATAATACATTTTGGTAACGGGCCAAGTTGACACTAACAACAGCTGCAGAACAACAGGTTCAAAAGACGATCAGGGAAATTCCACAAATGACATAAAAGAATAGCAAATGAGGTGGGAAAACTGGTTTTGCCTTAAATGGGAACTGTCGCCATCAGGGATTTCAACAAAATGTTTTGGGAGGTCCAAAAATCTTCAGTCTTCACGTATTGCGATGTTATATGTGGCTAGACTGCAGTGTGAAGTGTGAGATGTGAGGTGCGAGGTGCGATGTGTGATGGAGTGAGTATGCTTTAGTGTAACTGTGTAATTGTATGAGAGGGAATGTGGATGCGAGTGTTAGCGTGTGTGTTAATGTAAGTATGTGTAAGTGTTAGCGTGAGTGTTTATGTGTGTTTGTTAGCGTGAGTGAGTATGTGTTATAGTGAGTACATGTGTATGTGAGTGGGTATATAACGGGGAGCACATGGCCGGGGGGCCACTCATCTATACCTGCCAGCCCCTCCCCCGATGGAATATTTATAACCTTCTGAAGATGGGGTCTCCATAACTGTACACAATACTCTAGGTGAGGTCTGACCAGGGCAGAACCTCCTCTTTTCCTGCTTCTAATGCCTCCGCACCCAGCTTTGTCATCCATCATTGACCCGAACATGTAGAGAAGCAATCGTGTTCACCATAGCTGAATGAACCACAAACAATTTACCAATTTGGTCCAGAGTCGGGTTTTGCTGCGCCATTTAAGAACCTCACTAAATCATCTCCGATTCCCCAGGGTAAAGGATACATGAACACGTAATCATCCTGTAGGGAAGTACTCCAAGCTTCGCTTCACCCGAGACATCGTAAACTGCTGGCGTGCAGTTGAACAAAACAATGTCAAATACAGTAATAGGATGGATTGCATTGTCGGTGTTACATAATTATTTAACAGTTACAAGAAGTAGAGAGATCTGTCTCAATCTGCCGAGAGACTTTTCAGCTATGGAACTTCATAACCATTAATTCAAATTAAGCATCATGCGGTATTATTCATGTAAAGTATGTCTCCTCGACAATGGAAGTCTATGGGCTCGGGCATGATATCTGGCACTCCGGGCAGATGCCTGGTGAGCCGGTGGCAGGTAGGGCTCCATACTTGCCACATACCGTATTTGCTCGATTATAAGACAAGGTTTTTTTTCAGAGGAAATATGTCTCATATTCGAGGTGATCTTATAATCAGACCTTAAATAGAGGTCTGACTACAAGACTAAGATCCAGATCCCCCGCAGCGCTGCAGGGGACATGGATCTTTCTCTCTGGCAGCCGGTGAACGTCTGCACGATGCGCGTAGACAACCTCCGCTGCTGCCGGTTCTTCTGCCGGGGCTTCTATGACGGAGCGTTGGCGTGTCTAGGGATGCATTGGTAAGTTGGGGGGCATACAGGGGTGTATAAGGCATATCAGGAAGGCAGATTGACAAATAGGGGGATAAGGCATATCTGCGGGTAGAGTGGTAAATAGGGGGGTATAAGCCATATCTGGGGGGTAGAGTGCCACATAGGGGCTATAAGGCATATCAGGGGGCAGAGTGGCATATCAGGGAGACAGTGGCATATAGGGGGGTATGAGGCATATCTGGGGGCAGAGTGGCATATAGGGGGTATAAGGCATATCAAGGGGACAGAGTGGTATATCTGGGGGAAGAGTGGCATTTAGGGGGTATAAGGCATATCTGGGTGGCAGATAGGGGGTATAAGGCATATCTGGGGGGCAGAGTAGCAAGTCATGGGGCAGATGTGCATAACTATGGGGTAGGTTGGTTAAATAAAAGGAAATAAAAAAATAATTTTTCTCAATCATAGTTTTTATTAAATATGAAAAAAATAGCTTACATGTGAATTAATGTTTACTATTAAAACTTTTTTCTATAGGGTAGCTTTTTTTTTTTTTTTAATAAATTACCGGTAATATTCCAATTTTTAGGGTCTTCTTATAATCAAACTAACAGATAATGTAAACCCCCCAGGCTGCTGTCCAATAGTGCCTCCCATGTATCTTTAAGACATCTTGTATTGCTGATCCCATTCTTTAACCCTCCGTGTGACCATAAGTCAATTTTTATGTAAAGCCCCTCGTGACCAAAAAAAAAAATGACGGTCATTTAGTAAAACAAATGTTTTATTTAAAATAAGTGATGATGGGCATACTCCGTATAACGCTACTGTACCAGCCATCATTTTTGTGCTACAAGGGTAAAAAAAAATACCCTTTAGGTTATAAAAAGATTTTGTCTCCCTTTTACACGGTTTAGTATCATACAACGCACATCTTATTTCTGAGAGTGTTTAAACAGTTACATTTCAAAGAAATGTTTCTGAAATATGGAAGCCTCAAGGGTCAGTTTCCGGGAAAAGAGGCTTCAGACTTTACTATCCCTTTAGGGTTATCGCTGGTGGGATGCAGTTTGAGCGTTACGGACAGTGGAAAACATCCAAAGTGATTAGGAACCAGGAGATGAAAATGAATATATATGTTCAGTATATAACAAAATGTATATATAATGTAAGCATATAAAAATGGCAGCAAATCAGACCCCTTCTGCTGTGTTTTTCTGCTGTAAAGACTCTCAATCAGTCGTTGGTCTCGTCTTAGATTCGGGAGCCGTATGCCCGTCCCATTCATGTTTAAATACCCTCGCTGTATTAATCTCTACCACATCTGCTGGGAGGCTGTTTCATTTATCTACCACCCTCTCAGTAAGGTAAAAAAAAAAAGATATATAACATATAATTAACATAATAATAATATTTAAATAAGCAAAATATTATAAAATATATTAAAAAAAATAATCCACCTCTTTAATCCACTATTATTGCTGGCAATATTGTAGGAAACTATGTGTAGAATCCAAGAAGGATGAATAAGGCTATTCAAAGATCCACTGTACATGGTACTGCATATATATATACAGTATATATATATACACAGTATATATATATACGGTATATATATATACGGTATATATATATATATATATATGTATATATATATATAGATATAGATATATATATACGTGTGTGTCTGTGCGTAGATGTAAATTGGTAGATTTCAGGGTCCTCATATTTTATTCAATTTAATGATCAGGAGCCAAGAGTGTGAATATAGATGTGAATAATTGCTATTTTAAGTAATAGTAAATTTTTTCTGCATTTTAATTAATGTATCCATGTGCCTATCCATATGATATTTCTTTTCTTGAATTAGCGCTATATCATCATCTAAGGCATTTTGTGTTTGTTTTTTTTTTTACATGGCTATTCCTAATGAATGAAAAGTTAACCCTTTCACCACTTCTCTGGGTACATTTGATTCACCGATCCCTGAGAAAAAAAATGTGACCGTTCCGTTAAGGTTTATCTTCTATATAATTATGAATTTTAAGCGTACTATGCTAAAAAATCATAAATCTTTCAATTTTTTGTGTATCAATTATATTACACAAAGAAGATGATTTGTGTGGATTCTGTGAATACGCCTGTGGCATCGCCAAGATCAAAATTACATTTAGAAATCCCCAGGGGGAGGCGAAGAATAAGCAAATGTATTGATTTTCGTACCATGTTATTTGCATCGCAAAGAGGTGGACTTGCTAATGGGCATATTCTGTAACAAATCCATCAGATCTACTCGGAATGTTCTAACTCTATAGGACAGACTGGTGAGCCAAAAAATGTACTTCTTAATAACAAACATTCATCACGAGCGAAGAAATGCTCAGAGGAATATTAATATTTAGAAGGAGTACTTGGTTTGGGGCTGCTTGGTTTTTGAACCGATCGCCGTGACCTGTCCCGCCGTTTAGGTGAGGATGGCCAGATATTCCCTGTTTCCAGCCTCCAAATGATGTATTTTTATCTCTTGGTCTGTGGTCAGAAGTACTGTGCTAGCCTGATAAAGGCATATTTAATAATCTACTACAAAAAGGTTAACATGAGGTTAATTTTCCCAATAATGTTCCAAATTATACTTAACCACTTAGACACGGAGCAAAAAGTCTCTGCCTCCTCCATTCCTAATATTTCTGATTTTTACGGGGGTTTTGTTACAAAACAGCGCTTCTGTCTGCTCTTAATTATGTATCGTCGTGCTTTTGAGAACTGACTCCTTTTTCCATCCCCTTTCTCGGGAAAATGCGATATCAGATGGTGCTTCTTGTGGGAGGTGGGACAAGCTGTTTGGAGCTTTTTTTTCATGTATTTTGCAGTTTTCTGCAGGTCTGTTTCAGGTTCAGCCAGCAGATCCAGACAGAAAAAAAAGATTTAGCATAAATTACCCCAACGAAAGGCAGAATCGAGCCTGATAGCTGTGTTCAGTGTGCTGTCCGGTGCATGAATAATAATATAATAATGTAATAGGCTTTGAGTCGTAGAGGTAATACCCCCGATAAATAATTAGGGGCAAATGCTAATAATTTAATTGTTTCCACGTTAGTGTAAGTGAAGGTCTGTTGGAGTAAAGTGTCTCCTTATTGGTGTTGCTTATATAGATAATTGTCATTTCTAACAAATGCATAGATGTGGGTCTTATTGTATAGTTCAGCAAATACAATATATCTCTAATTACATTGATTGAGATTAAGTGTTGAAAACCTTTGTAAGCACATGGCAGTATTTCCCAGAAGAGAAAATCGTGACAACTTGGCCAGTAAGCGTGGCCAAAAAGCTACTCAGCGCATTAGTAAAAGTCTCCGCAGTACCTGCTCTCCATCCGTGTGGATCCATCACCCACCATCTATGGAGTCACTGGCTCAGGAGATGGTGGGTGCTTGAGCTTTAGGGAGCCTCCTGATAAAGACCCCGTTCTATGTTCAGGATAAGGCAGTGGTTCCTCCAATTATATATCTGATAGCCTCTTGTTATCTGCTCTATTGATGAGGTAAGGAACTCATACGGGCCTGAAACGTTTATTGTAATAGGGTCACTTCATTTAAAGAGTCAACAAGTGAGTCTCGTAACAGTCTTCAGCAGGGCCAGACTGGCGATAACGAGGCGGCCGGGCCTATCCTGCCAGCGGCCACACACTACAGCACCAGATCTGCCGGTCCGGCAGCAGAATGGTTGAGCAGACTTGATGGCCAGTCTGGGCCTGGTCTTCAGTGTTTCTTCTTTAGTGTATCTGGAATTTTATATTGTAGTTGGTTATTGGATTATAAAACTGTATATATATATAGATGCGGAACTTTAATGAACACGTAGATTGTATTCTCATCGAGGCACTGTGTTTCTCTCATACAGGTATGACCTGCCAAGCTCGGAGCTCCTACGTCACTTCTGAAATCTTGTGGGGCCACCGGTTCACACCGGTCCTGACGCTGGAGGATGGCTTTTACGAAGTTGACTACAACAGCTTTCACGACACTTACGAGACGAACACGCCGTCTTGCAGTGCCAAAGAGCTGGCCGAAAAACTCAGCCGGGCAGAGATGCCCCTGAGCTGGTCCGTTTCCAGCAAGCTCAACCAACACGCAGACGTGGAAAACGAGGCCACGGAGAAGAACCACGAAGACCAGCCAGAGCGAAACGGGGACGTGGCAAACATAGAGAGCGAATCCAAGGTGTAACACTATCGCAAGCTGGCTCTTCTCGGCTAAACCATGGTGGTTGGTGTGAATTCCCACTCCAAGGAGGCGAATTGGATTACCTGCACCGTAAAACTAGGTGTGCTAAACTGCAGTACATTCAGCATGTAATAAACATACATGCCCATCAAGCTTGTATTGCAGACGAACATATGCATGTATTTTTCTTCCTGCTTTGTAAGCCAACGGCACGTATCAGGCAGTGAAATCGGACAATGGAAGCAAGGGGTGGTTGGCCAACAGGATATTGTGTTCCGATAAAACGGAGCGTCGAGGCCAAGATAAACAACATACTGTACATACGCCTTACGTCACATTCAACTCTTATCACTGGTACTATGCCCAGCACGTAAAAATGGATCGTGAAATAAGCTTCAAGCATCATGTACATAGGCGTGTAATTAATATAGATCTAGCGACATCATTCTAGGATTAAGAGAACGCAAAAAAAAAACCCAAAAAAACAATTCTTCCTTCCGAAAATATCTATATATACATCCCACCTCTTTCAGATTTTTTAACTGAATGCTGAAGTTACTCTACAGACTGGCAGCTATCTTAAGTACCTCGATATTTCTTATCAGATTACTTAACCCATTGGGTGCCAGAGGGGAGGGCCAACGCATTGCAAGGCTGCGGGGCCGAAACGTGACCAACCAAGCAACGCGTTACGCTCCCCTCTGGCTCTGGAGGGGTTAAAGCCATAGACTAAGCGAAGTGTTAAATCGGATCAGGGTTATGCACCTGGCATACTGTGAAAAAGTTTACATGAAACGTTATGTTCTACATCTTGATACATCGTCCATCGGCTTGTGTGTTTCATTGTGCGGCGGAGGGTAAATGACGTTCTGACATTGGGGAGGGTCATTTTTGGGATAAGAGGAACAGAATGAAACGATGTGTGTTTATTCTTTTACAAATGGAGAGAGAGAGAGATGTGTGAGATACTAAAGACGCAGTAGATTATTTGGGACTCGAAGCAAATGAGGCCCTTAGTAGACCAACACATCGCCATTTCTGGTGCGAGTTTCCGTGTCCGCTTTGCAGATTCCCCCTTGAACTTAGTTGACTTGTAGAGAGATTTATGGAAAATCCGGTCAGCGTGCACAGAAACCCAAAGGACAGGAACAAAGTGACCTTATTAGTTTCTCCCATAAAAATACATTTGTATTATAGCTGCATGGTTGTTAGGGGGATCTGCAGACAGCAGGGGATGGGGGCAGCACAAGGCTCTGCGGGGGGGGCACATGGCTCTGCATCTTTGTCTTTGTTGACCCAGAATGGGTCACCTTTTTCACTAAAGACTTAAGGGAGAAGAAGTCAGATTGCTCTGTAAGGGGTAGAATTTATCACATGTATCTGTGGGGAGGGGAACAGGCACCATGTGTCTGCCGCAGAAAAAGGGAGGTAGCACGTTGCTCTGCATGGGGTAAGGAGGCAGCCGGCGGCTCTGTAGGGTGGAGGAGAGAGGATGTGGATCTGCGGGGTGGAGGGAAGTAGCGCATGGCTCTACAAGGAGGAAACCATTGTCTCTGCAGGGGAGAAGCACATGGCTCTGAAAGATGAAGGAGGCAGTAAGGTTAATACTGCGCCGTAGTGGTGGAAGAGGCAGTAAAGGATCCAGTGCGAGACTTTTAAAAAAAGAGACATATTATCGTTTTCTGTTTCACAGGGATACCTATATTATTTTGGTGGAAACATTGGATGTGTGGGCAACATGCGGCCCTGGTCTGTTTAATATCATTCATAATAAAGGAGCACAAAAAAGGATACAGTCATATCACTTATGCTGCGCTAATACGTGGCTACAGTAGCTGGATATGGAATTGCAAATAATAATTAAAAGTGGACAAATTCTACAAACTAGAACAA